>NC_052152.1:210437834-210550136 GCF_902713615.1 Scyliorhinus canicula | reverse complement strand
CGGGCTGGGAGGTCCCGTTAGTCCCGGGCTGGGAGTTCCCGTTAGTCCCGGGCTGGGAGTTCCCATCCCCGGCTGGGAGTTCCCGTTAGTCCCGGGCTGGGAGTTCCCGTTAGTCCCGGGCTGGGAGTTCCCGTTAGTCTCGGGCTGGGAGTTCCCGTTCCCGGGCTGGGAGTTCCCATTAGTCCCAGACTGGGAGTTCCCGTTAGTCCCAGACTGGGAGTTCCGTTAGTCCCAGAATGGAGTTCCGTTAGTGGGGGAGGGGTTACACTGGGATATCCCATTGACAGGTAGCGGGAAGATCGATCCCGCTGCCAACGTACGGCGTGCAGCTGAGAAACATACAGCCTGGCAGACCGGAGAATCCTGCCCAATGTCTGTCATTAAATACTGCACAAGGAACCCATCAATTCAGAAGCCCAAGCTTTTACGATGCTCTAATTGCACCTCTGACCGCCCCCCCCCCCCCCCATGAAGCCTGGCTGCCTTCCAAACCAGGATATTTAAAACACTACTGCAGCAGTCATACACACTAACCCAGGCTTTAATCCTTACTGCGTCAATACAAATAATACAACATATCTGATCACATTCATCATGGGGGTAGGTTCCAAAGACACTGAAGGCATCACCCCACCTGGAGTAGTCTCTGTGGTTGAGGGCTCCACGCTCCGGAGATGGTCCAGGTGCTTTTTTATAGTCCTCACCCATCTCTTGACCTGTATGACACAGGGCCAAACGTCTCAAAAACCACTCCTGGGATCCAAGGGGACCCATCTCTGAAACTGTGAATATAGACGGTATCTCCCAGCCTGAAAGTCCTGTTGGGTCGTCGGTATCATTGTTTTTCTGAGCCTCCAGTTTTGACTCCACTTTTCCACATTGGTTGGGAAACTGTGGACTGAGTCTGGCCCAGAGGCATCAGTCCATCAACAATTCCACTGGCGCAGTTCCTGCCGTCACCTGTGGCGGGATCCTGTGTTTGAAGAGGAATCAAGCCAGTTTCTTCATTCCGTTTTTAAACATCTGGACCACCCTCTTGCCAAACCATTAGAAGTCAGGTGGTGGGGTGCCGTCCAAATGTGCTTCATCCCATTGGACGTCATGAATACCTGGAATTGTCCTCTGGTGAAAGGGGTCCCATTGTCAGACCTGAGACCCTCCGGTATCCCATGGGGCAAAATGATTGTTCAAATATTTCTATAGTTGTGGAAGACATCGATGCCTGTCCATCCATTTAGAATGGGCTTTCACCAAGATCATGAACACTGACCCCATGAATAGCCCGGCGAAGACCATCTGTACTCATGCTCAAGGCCTTCCTGACCATTCCAATAACGAGGCCAATGGCAGGACATTTGATCCTCCTGACATGACAGGCATTGTTTCACCAAACTTTCAATGTCACAATCAAGCAGGGTCTGTCAGCCATAGCTCCTGGTGAGCATCTTCATCTTGGTGACTCCTGAGTGACCATTGTGGAGCTCCTTAAAGATCGGGCACCGGCCAGGGTGAGGCACAGCCACTCCGGCTCCCCCTAGGAGGATGCCATCTTCCACGCGGAGTTCTTGCTCTTTAGATAGGAAGGGCTTCAGGTCCTCTGGAGTGTGCCCTTGAATTCTGCTGCTTTGCATCACGTGGCATAGTTTTGCTTGGGCTCTTTCTGGGTCCATGTCTGGATCTTCCTCGTAGGGTGTTCATAAAGTTCAAGTTAAAGTGTCCACATCCATTCCTGATGGAGCGGGGGCGTAGGCAATTCAAGGCGTCAGTACCGGCTTTGTGCACTCCTGGGCGGTGCTTGAAGGAATATTCATATGCCATCAATAAGAGTTCCCAGCAGAGAATCCCAGCCGAGGCGAGAGGAGGGATCGCCTTGACCTCCTGAAAAAGTCCCAACAGGGGTTTATCATAGATTATCATAGAATTTACAGTGCAGAAGGAGGCCATTCGGCCCATCGAGTCTGCACCGGCTCTTGGAAAATGCACCGTACCCAAGGTCAACACCTCCACCGTATCCCCATAACCCAGTGTATCGAGCTCCGGATAGAGATACAAATGGCTTTGTTATTGTGTGGTTTCCATTCAGCTTTGTGTAGAGGTCTTTGAAATGTGGTATGGGAGCGGTAAAAGCGGGAGGCTCTGTTGACAGTTAATTTTTAGTCTCCTCAAAGGCGGACTGACTTGTTGGGTTTTAGTACTGGAACCACACGCAGCCCATTCTGCAAACTGTACCAGGTGTATTATGCCAAGGTGCCCCAGCAGCCCAGGTTTGGCTTCTATCTTGGCGAACAAGGCATTGGGGACTGGTCATGCCTGAAATATTTAGGCAGGGCTTCCAGGTCCACATGGATCTTTGCACTTGCCCCTTTGATCTTTCCAAGACCCTCCTGAAACACATCAGGATATTTCCTAATGACCTCGCCCCCCCAGTTTGCATCCTGAAGATCTGATGCCAGTCCAGTTGGATATTTTGCAGCAGTTCCTGACCAACAGAGTGGGTACTGGTCCCTGCCCAACTCTTTGAGGGAAGTTGCTCATGGGCGACAGGAGTCAGGTTGGTTCCTACAATTTGTAGAACCTCCCCCATGTAAGTGGCCAACCTGACCCTGCTGTCCTGCAGGTACGGGGCGGGGGGGGGGGGGGGGGTGAAGTTGGTTTGGAGGCGCCTGAGGGACCCTGGAGCTGTGAAGCAATTGTGCTATCCACAATGCTACCGTGCTGCCCTTAAGAAGAATTTAATCTACACTCCATTATTCTACCCTAATCCATGTACCTATCCAATAGCCGCTTGAAGGTCCTTAACGTTTCCAACGCAACTACTTCCACAGGCAGTGCATTCCATGCCCCCACTACTCTCTGGGTAAAGAACCTGCCTCTGACATCCCCCCTATATCTTCCACCATTTACCTTAAATTTATGTCCCCTTGTAATGGTGTGTTCCACCCAGGGAAAAAGTCTCTGACTGTCTACTCTATCTATTCCCCTGATCATCTTATAAACCTCTATCAAGTCGCCCCTCACCCTTCTCCATTCGAATGAGAAAATGCCTAGCACCCTCAACCTTTCCTCGTAAGACCTACTCTCCATTCCAGGCAACATCCTGGTAAATCTTCTTTGCACCTTTTCCAAAGCTTCCACATCCTTCCTAAAATGAGGTGACCAGAACTGCACACAGTACTCCAAATGTGGTCTGGGCCTGAGGTGGCTTTGGGGTCCGGCCTGGGTGGTACACGCACTGACAATTCTGGCAGCCTTGCCTCGGGTGTATCCTTTGTCCACAGGTACAGCATCTCCGGGCTGCTCTTCGATGTTCTCTGGGGATGCTTCTCGAACACTCCTGGAGTGTCACGGCTGTCAGTCATGTCCTTGTGCTGTGGCTGAGTACTGAGCAGGTGGTGGGTGGGGCCGGAGGTTCTATGTTTCTATAATATGAGCAAGGTTGAAGTCCCCCTCCAGTGTATGGAGAATTGGACCAGAAGTGGCCGTGTGAGAAGACAAAGTTTTACAAGGAAGACGCGAGCAGAGCTGGCAACGCGGGAAAGCTTGGCGGAGAAGCAGGGCCGTGGGGAGACGGCACAGTGGTCGGCGGAGCAGCTGGTGAAGTTTTTTGAAGGTTGCTTCGCCAAGCTTAAGGACACGCTGGACCCGATCAAGACTTCGATTGATCAGGTGGTGCAGAATCAGGAGACCCAGAGACGTGCGATCCAGGAGATGAAGAAAAAGGTGTCCGAGCGCGAGGAATACCTAACTGTGCTGGAGAGCAAGGTGGAGATGATGAATGACCGCCAGAAAAGAATGCGAGGGCGGACGTGACAAACATGTTGGAGAAGTTGAGGCGTTCCTCCGGCCCCTGAAGGGGATAGAGCGCATAGAGCCCTCGCAAAGAAGCCCTAAGCAAACGAGTCACCGAGGGTGATGGTGGTACGTATGCACGGGTTCCTGAACATGAAACACATTCTGTGGTGGGCCAAGAAAGAGCAGAGCAGTAGGTGGGAGAATTGTGAGCTGTGCATTTGGATGCGGAGTTGGCCAAGAGGCGAGTCGCGTTTAATCGGGCAAAATCGACCCTCTTTAAGAAGGGGCTGAAGTTCGGGATGCTGCACCCAGCCCGTCTGTGGGTCACATATGAGGACCGGGACTTCTACTTTGAAACGCCAGACGATGCATTGACTTTCAAAAAGACTGAATGTGAACTAAAGACACTGGGCGCAATTCTCCGCACTCACGACGGTGCGGAGAATAGCGGGGTTCGTAAAATTTTACGGACACGCTAGTCTGACGCCCTCCCGCTATTCTCCCCCACCCACGCCCGACTCCCGATACGAATCACTGCCGCCGTTTTTTTACGGCCAGCAGCGATTCTCAGCTGGCCGATGGGCCGAGTTCCCAGCCCTTTACGGCTGTTTTTACGAACGGCAAACACACCTGGTCTGGCCGTTCGTAAAAAACGGCCGTAAGTGCCGATTTTTAAAACCATGGCACCGATTGGCACGGCAGTACCACGGCCGTGCCAAGGGTGCCATGGGCCCGCGATCGGTGGCACCCGATCGCGGGCAGCGGGTCCGATTCCAGCGCACTCTTTGTCCTTTCCGCCGCCCCCGCTGTATCACTTCGCGAGGCGGCTGAGGGGCATCCGGGTTTCGCGCAAATGCGCGATGACGTCATCCGCGCATGCGCGGGTTGGAGTCTTCCAATCCGCGCATGCGCGGCTGACGTCATGTGACGCGTCAGCCGGCGCAAACTCTGGCAAGCGGGCTTAACGAAATTCGTTAAGCCCGCAATGCCGGAGTTTTCGGCGGCGGCATGCTAGCCCCGACCGGGGACCAGAATCGGTTCCCGGTCGGGAAGGGGGGGGGGGGGCTGGCGTCAAACCCGCCCGGATTTGACGCCAGCCTTACGATTTCTCCCTCTCTGGGAGAATCGCGCCCACTGAATCCTTGGAGAGCATTGTAGTGGCGATTTGTTGATAATCACTTTTGTGCTGGTTTGAATAAGTAGTGTTATGTGCAATAAGGGGCTGTTTCGATGGCTAAAGTTACTTTGTTTTATTGGGAGCTGGATGGAGGGGTTTCTGTGGTTGTTTTTCCACTGTTTTTTTGACTGTTTGTTTCCTGGGGAATGTGATGCTTTATAAGAACATAAGAACATAAGAACTAGGAGCAGGAGTAGGCCATCTGGCCCCTCGAGCCTGCTCCGCCATTCAGTGAGATCATGGCTGATCTTTTGTGGACTCAGCTCCACTTTCCGGCCCGAACACCATAACCCTTAATCCCTTTATTCTTCAAAAAACTATCTATCTTTACCTTAAAAACATGTAATGAAGGAGCCTCAACTGCTTCACAGGGCAAGGAATTCCATAGATTCACAACCTATGAATGTGTTTGTCCAAGTTGGTGCGGGGGGGGGGGTAGAGAACAATGGGGAGACCAGAGACCGTCAGATTGGTGTCACGGACGGGAGCGATCAGGTCGGCGAGGTCAGCTGGCTCATGGAAGCACAGTGGGGGGGGAGCAGGTGATGACCTTCAGCTTGATTTGGGTGGTTGGGTTCCTGATGCTGTTACCAGGAGGGGGTGGGGCAGCTACTTTGCTGACAAGGAAGGAACGGCTACTAGGGGACAAATGGGAGGTCGGAGATACCCGAGGGCGGGCTCGAGGAGGCTGGGGACACAAGCAGGAGGCTGGACTAAAAAGCGTAATGGCTAGTCGGCGGGGGTGGGGCATCAAGTCCCCCAACCAGGCTGATTACATGGAACGTTAGAGGGCTGAATGGGCCGGTCAAGAGGGCTCGCATGTTTGCGCATCTGAGAGGGCTGAAGGCGTACGTGGCAATGTTACAAGAGACACACCTAAAGAACAAAGAACAAAGAAAAGTACAGCACAGGAACAGGCCCTTCGGCCCTCCAAGCCCGTGCCGACCATGCTGCCCGTCTAAACTAAAATCTTCTACACTTCCTGGGTCCGTATCCCTCTATTCCCATCCTATTCATGTATTTGTCAAGATGCCCCTTAAACGTCACTATCGTCCCTGCTTCCACCACCTCCTCCGGCAGTGAGTTCCAGGCACCCACTACCCTCTGTGTAAAAAACCTGCCTCATACATCTCCTCTAAACCTTACCCCTCGCACCTTAAACCTATGCTCCCTAGAAATTGAACCCTCTACCCTGGGGAAAAGCCTCTGACTATCCACTCTGTCTATGCCCCTCATAATTTTGTAGACCTCTATCAGGTCGCCCCTCAACCTCCGTCGTCCCGGTGAGAACAAACCAAGTTTATTCAACCGCTCCTCATAGCTAATGCCCTCCATACCAGGCAGCATCCTGGTAAATCTCTTCTGCACCCTCTCTAAAACCTCCCCATCCTTCTGCACCCTCTCTAAAGCCTCCACATCCTTCTGGTAGTGTGGCGACCAGAATTAAACACTATACTCCAAGTGTGGCCTAACTAAGGTTCTATACAGCTGCAACATGACTTGCCAATTTTTATACTCAATGCCCCGGCCAATGAAGGCAAGCATGCCGTATGCCTTCTTGACTACCTTCTCCACCTGTGTTGCCCTTTCAGTGACCTGTGGGCCTGTACACCTAAATCTCTCTGACTTTCAATATTCTTGAGGGTTCTACCATTCACTGTATATTTCCTACCTGTATTAGACCTTCCAAAATGCATTAATCTCTGGATTAAACTCCATCTGCTATCTCTCCGCCCAAGTCTCCAAACAATCTAAATCCTGCTGTATCCTCTGACAGTCCTCATCGCTATCCGCAATTCCACCAACTTTGTGTCGTCTGCAAACTTACTAATCAGACCAGTTACATTTTCCTCCAAATAATTTATATATACTACAAACAGCAAAGGTCCCAGCACTGATCCCTGCAGAGCACCACTAGTCACAACCTTCCAATCAGAAAATCACCCTTCTATTGCTACTCTCTGCCTTCTGTCATGTGAGAGTACCTTTAAGAAATGTGTGTTTATAAATGGGTGTATATAAGTATCTGTAGAGTACCTTTAAGAAATGGGTGTTTATTACTGCAGTGATGTCAGAGAGTGGGTGGAGTTGGATTGTCTGTTAGCTTTTTACTTTCGCCTCAGGCTTTTTGCTGCAGGGTGGGTTTGGTTTCATTTTAGTTTTGGAGAAGCTAAAATCACAGCAGGATGAGTGTGAATCTCGGCAAGCTTATTAGTGTCCATTTGGGGTTTTCAAAGGGATAACTGCTCTCAGTAGTGAATTTAAACCTGATGTTCTTCTGTCAGAAGGTGTTTTTTAAGTCTTATGGATGTTAAAAGGAAAGTAAGGATTACTTAGTGTTGTATTCCTTGGGGGTTGTATTTGAATTGATGGTTGTTAAAATGGTTGTATTTTTTAAAAAGGTTAACTTGAATTCATAGAATGAACATTGTTTTGCTTTAAAAAATACTTTTCCATTTCTGGCCTGGTTGAGCAGGCTTTTTGCGGTAGAGGAGGTGTGCAAGGTGCGCGGGAAGCCCAGCAAATTATGTCCACATGTTTTGGGCATGCCCGAAGCTTAGAGGGTTGTGGCAGGGTTTCGCTAAGGCAATGTCCACGGTGCTCAAAACACGGGTAGGTGCCGAGTCCGGAGGTGGTGATCTTTGGAGTGTCGGATGAGCCGGGAGTTCAGGGGGCGAAAGATGCTGACGTCTTGGCCTTTGCCTCCCTGGTAGCCCGGAGATGAATCTTATTAATGTGGAGGGACTCGAGGCCCCCCGAGACCTGGGTTAGTGACATGGCTGGGTTTCTCAGTCTCGCAAAAATAAAGTTCGCCTTAAGAGGGTCAATGCGGAGTCTGCACGTTCTCCCCGTGTCTGCGTGGGTTTCTTCCGAGTGCACCGGTTTCCTCCCACAAGTCCTGAAAGACGTGCCTGTTAGATGAATTGGACATTCTGAATTCTCCCTCCGTGTACCCAAACAGGCGCCGGAGTGTGGTGACTAGGGGATTTTCACAGTAACTTCATTGCAGTGTTAATGCAAACCTACTTGTGACAATAAAGATTACTATTAAAGTTCAAATCACACTCAAGGATCTCTGTATCCTCACAGCTCACCCTCCCACCCCGTTTTGTGTCATCTGCAAAGTTGGAGATAATACACTTTGTTAATGCATCTAAATCATTAATATATATTGTGAATAGCTGAGGTCCCAGTACCGATCCCTGTGGTATCCCACTAGTCACTGCCTGCCAATTTGAAATAGACCTGTCAATTCCTACTCTTTGTTTTCTGTCTGCCAACCAGTTTTCACCTCAATACATTACCCCTAACCCCATGCGCTTTAATTTGACACATCAATCTCATTTGGGACATTGCCAAAATTTGCCACACTCTGACCCCCCCGGACACTGACCCTCCCACACACTGACCCCCCGGACACTGACCCTCCCACACACTGACCCCCCCGGACACTGACCCTACCACACACTGACCACCCCCCGGACACTGACCCCCCCCCAGACACTGACACCCCCACACACTGACCACCCCCTGGGCACTGACCCCCCACGGACACTGACCCTCCCACACACTGACCACCCCGGACACTGACCCCCCCGGACACTGACCCCCGCAGACACTGACACCCCCACACACTGACCACCCCGGACACTAACCCCCCCCAGACACTGACACCCCCACGGACACTGACCCCCCCCCCCAGACACTGACACCCCCACACACTGACCCGCCCACGGACACTGACCACCCCCTGGACACTGACCCCCCGGACACTGACCCCCCCAGACACTGACACCCCCACACACTGACCACCCCCTGGGCACTGACCCCCCCACGGACACTGACCCTCCCACAGACACTGACCCCCCCAGACACTGACCCCCCACACACTGACCACCCCAGACACTAACCCCCCCCCCCCCCGACACTGACCCCTCCCAGACACTGACACCCCCACGGACACTGACCCCCCCCAGACACTGACACCCCCAAGGACACAGACCACCCCCTGGACACTGACCACCCCCTGAACACTGACCCCCCCAGGACACTGACCCCCCCCCGGACACTGACCACCCCCAGGACACTGACCCCCCCCCCCGACACTGACACCCCCACAGACACTGACCCCCCCCAGACACTGACACCCCCACGGACACTGACCACCCCCTGGACACTGACCACCCCCTGGACACTGACCCCCCAGGACACTGACCCCACCCCGGACACTGACCACACCCCTGGACACTGACCCCCCCACGGACACTGACCACCCCCTGTACACTGACCACCCCCTGGACACTGACCCCCCCAGGACACTGACCCCACCCCGACACTGACCACCCCCCTGGACACTGACCCCCCAGGTCACTGACCCCCCTGGACACTGACCCCCCCACACACTGACCACCCCCCCCACCACCCCCGGACACTGACCCCCCCCGGACACTGACCCCCCCAGGACACTGACCCCCCCTGGACACTGACCCCCCCAGGACACTGACCCCCCCCGGACACTGACCACCCCCTGGACACTGACCCCCCCAGGTCACTGACACCCCCGGACACTGACCCCCCCAAACATTGACCACCCCCCCACCACCCCCGGACACTGACCCCCCCAGGACACTGACCCCCCCCCCCCCGGACATTGACCACCCCCTGGACACTGACCCCCCCAGGTCACTGACCCCCCCCCCCCGACACTGACCCCCCCACACACTACCACCCCCCCACCACCCCGGACACTGACCCCCCCCCCCCCGGACACTGACCACCCCCCCCACCCCCGACACTGACCCCCCCACACACTGACCCCCCCCACCACCCCCTGACACTGACCCCCTGACCCCCTGACACTGACCCCCTGACACTGACCCCCCTGACACTGACCCACCCGGACACTGACCCTCCCACGGACACTGACCCCCCCTGGACACTGACCCCCCCAGGACACTGACCCCCCCCCGGACACTGACCACCCCCTGGACACTGACCCCCCCAGGTCACTAACCCCCCCCGGACACTGACCCCCCCACACACTAACCACCCCCCCCACCACCCCCGGACACTGACCACCCCCTGGACACTGACCACCCCTGGACACTGACCCCCCCAGGTCACTGACCCCCCCCCGGACACTGACCCCCCCACACACTGACCACCCCCCCCCCCCCCACCACCCCCGGACACTGACCCCCCCCAACACTGAGCCTCCCCCCCCACCCCCGGACACTGACCCCCCCGGACACTGACCCCCCCCCCCCCCCCGGACACTGACCCCCCCCGGACACTGACCCCCCCAGGACACTGACCCCCCCTGGACACTACCCCCCCCCCGAACACTGACCCCCCCCGGACACTGACCCCCCCCCGGACACTGACCCCCCCCCGGACACTGACCCCCGACCCCGCTCTGACCCGCTGACCTGTGTCCATGGCCCCCGCGGGGCGGATCCGGGACTGAATCCCGCGGCTCAGAAACACCGACAGCGTCACAAACCCCCCCCCCCCGGACTGACCCCCCCCCCCCCCGGGACTGACCCCCCCCCCCTGGACTGACCCCCCCCCCCCCGGGACTGACCCCCCCCCCCCCCCGGACTGACCCCCCCCCCCCCCCCCGGGACTGACCCCCCCCCCCGGGACTGACCCCCCCCCCCCCCGGGACTGACCCCCCCCCCCCCCCCCGGACTGACACCCCCCCCCCCCCGGACTGACCCCCCCCCCGGGACTGACCCCCCACCCCCGGGACTGACCCCCCCCCCCGGTACTGACCCCCCCCCCCCCCGGGACTGACCCCCCCCCCCGGGACTGACCCCCCCCCCCCCGGGACTGACCCCCCCCCCCCCCCCGGGACTGCCCCCCCCCCCCCCCCCCCCGGGACTGACCCCCCCCCCCCGGGACTGACCCCCCCCCCCCCCCGGGACTGACCCCCCCCCCCCCCCCCCGGACTGACAACCCCCCCCCCCCCGGGACTGACCCCCCCCCCGGGACTGACCCCCCACCCCCGGGACTGACCCCCCCCCCCCGGGACTGACCCCCCCCCCCCCCCCGGGACTGACCCCCCCCCCCCCCCCGGGACTGACCCCCCCCCCGGGACTGACCCCCCCCCCCCGGGACTGACCCCCCCCCCCGGACTGATCCCCCCCCCGGGACTGACCCCCCCCGGGACTGACCCCCCCCCCCCCCCGGGACTGACCCCCCCCCCCCCCGGGACTGACCCCCCCCCGGGACTAGACCCCCCCCCCCCGGGACTGACCCCCCCCGGGACTGACCCCCCCCCCCCCCCCGGACTGACCCCCCCCCCCCGCCGGGACTGACCCCCCCCCCCCCGGGACTGACCCCCCCCCCCGGGACTGACCCCCCCCCCCCCGGGACTGACCCCCCCCCCCCCCCGAGACTGACCCCCCCCCCCCCGGGACTGACCCCCCCCCCTGACTGACCCCCCCCCCCCCGGGACTGACCCCCCCCGGGACTGACCCCCCCCCCCCCCCCGGGACTGCCCCCCCCCCCCACCCCGGACTGACCCCCCCCCCCGGGACTGACCCCCCCCGGGGACTGACCCCCCCCCCCCCCCCCCACCGATGACTGACCCCCCCACCCCACCCCGTGACTGACCCCCCCCCGGACTGACCCCCCCCGGGCCTGACCCCCCCCCCCGGGACTGACCCCCCCGGGACTGACCCCCCCGTACTGACCCCCCCCCCGGACTGACCCCCCCCCCCCCCGCCCGGGACTGACCCCCCCCCCCCGGGACTGACCCCCCCCCCGGGACTGACCCCCCCCCCCCGGGACTGACCCCCCCCCCCCCGAGACTGACCCCCCCCCCCCCGGGACGGACCCCCCCCCCCCGACTGACCCCCCCCCCCCCGGGACTGACCCCCCCCCCCCGGGACTGACCCCCCCCCCCGGACTGACCCCCCCGGGACTGACCCCCCCGGGACTGCCCCCCCCGGGACTGACCCCCCCCCCGGGACTGACCCCCCCCGGGACTGAACCCCCCCCCCCGGACTGACCCCCCCCCCCGGGACTGACCCCCCCCCCCGGGACTGACCCCCCCGGGACTGACCCCCCCCGGGACTGACCCCCCCCCCCCGGGACTGACCCCCCCCCCCGGCACTGACCCCACCCCCCCTGGACTGACCCCCCCCCCGGGACTGACCCCCCCCCGGACTGACCCCCCCCCCGGGACTGAACCCCCCCCCCGAGACTGACCCCCCCCCGGGACTGACCCCCCCCCCGGACTGACCCCCCCCCCCGGGACTGACCCCCCCCCGGGACAGACCCCCCCCGGGACTGACCCCCCCCAGGACTGACCCCCCCCCCTGACTGACCCCCCCCGGTACTGACCCCCCCCTACCCCCCCGGACTGACCCCCCCCGGGACTGACCCCCCCCCGGGACTGACCCCCCCCCGGGACTGACCCCCCCCCCGGACTGACACTCGGGACAGACCCCTCCCCCCCGGGGTCTGACCCCTCCCCCTGGACTGACCCCCCCCCACAACTGACCCCCCCAGACTGACCCCTCCCCCTGGAACTGCCACCCGCTGGGTCTGACCCCCCCCGGGTCTGACCCCCCCCCGGGGCTGACCCCCCCCCAGGACTGACCCCTTCCCTCGGGACTGACCCCTCCCCCAGACTGACCCCGTCCGGGACTGACCCCCCCCCTCCCCCGGACTGACCCCCCCCCCCCCGGGACTGACCCCCGGACTGACCCCCCCCCCAGTGCTGACCCCCCCCCGGGGCTGACCCCCCCCCGGGTCTGACCCCCCCCCGGGTCTGACCCCCCCCAGGGCTGCCCCCCCCCCGGGGCTGACCCCCCCCCCCGGGGCTGACCCTCCCAGGACTGCCCCCGCAGGATTGACCCTGCCCCCAGACTGACTGACCCACCCCAGCCCCCCGAACACTAACCCCCCTAGGCACTGACCCCCCCCACAGACCCCACCCTGGACACTGACCCACTCCAACCCCGGGACTGACCCCAACTGCACCAATCCCTCCAACGGGACGTTTTATTATTTACGGAATGTAAATTGGATGGGTCGGACGGTGGGGGGAATTCCGAGGGGCTGCGGTTCCAGCCCCTCCCCCGAGGGAGTCAGTGACATGGACCCCATCACCTCCCCCTCCTCTCAACTACACCTCGGGACGAGGGTGCGGTCGGAAGCTAAACGGCCCCCTTATGGCGACTCGGGTGAGACACCATCACAGGGTCCTTGGCAGCACCCCCATCCTGCATACCCTCACCCCTCATGCTCACCCCCCACCCCTCACCATCCTAATCACCCCCATCCCCCATGTGGCCTCCACCAGGCGGACGGGGAGAGGTGTAGTGTGAGGATGTGCACCCCTTACCAACCCTGGTGCGTCACCACATCTGCCCACACCCCACACGCTCCCCCCCCCCCCCCCCCCCCCCCCTGCCGGAGGTCAACCGGAACCCAGCCGTTGGCAATCCCCTTGCATCCTGAACCACACACCAACACCCATACCACCCGCTATGGCCTGGTGTTCTCCACATCTGTGTCTGTGTTTCATTCTGTGCACGAACTGTCCCCCTCAGGAGAAGACGGCCCACAACCACCGGGAGCGCGAAAAGGCCACAGGGGCCTCCGGATCTGCGGGTCCTCAGCATCTCAAAGCGGAGGGCGATGGAGCTGGCCAGGGAGCTGGCAGAGCAGGCAGTCACCCAGGCAGAGGTTGGCATGGGACAGCCAAGTCAGCCCCCAATGAATTGCGATGTCCCTATGGCACTTGAGGCACATCCCCCCCCCCCCCCCTCTGCACCCTCTCCAAAGCCTCCATATTCTTCTGGTCTTTTGGAGACCAGAATTGAAAGGTAAGAGAGAGCCAAAAATAGACATTGGACCACTGGAAAATGTGGCTGGAGAAGTAATAATAGGAAACAAAGAAATGGCAGAGGAACTGAATCGTTACTTTGCATCAGTCTTCACGGTGAAAGACACCAGTGGGATGCCAGAGCTCCAGGAGAACCAGGGGGCAGAGGTGAGTGCAGTGACCATCACTAAGTAGAAGGTGCTGCAGGAACTGAAATCTCTGAAGGTGGAGAAGTCACCTGGACCGGATGGACTACACCCCAGGGTTCTAAAAGAGATAGCTGAGGAGATTGTGGAGGCATTGTTGGTGATCTTTCAGGAATCACTGGAGGCAGAGAGGGTCCCAGAGGATTGAAAAGTGCTGATGTAACATGACTGTTTAAGAAAAGAGAGAGATAGAAGATGGGAAATTCTGGGTCAGTTTGCCCGACTTCTGTGGTGAACTGCCTTCTTGACCCACTGCAGTCCCTGAGGAGCTTTGCGCAAGTCAAGGAGACGCAGCTGGAGTGAGACACATCCAGAGTGGGAATTTGGAACTTGGTAATTCGGTGCAGAGTGGGAGAAGGTGCTTTTTCCCGACTGTTTTGTTCTCTTTCTTCTGGCCTGTAACTTTTAATCTGCAGGGAGAGAACCAGAGAACATCTGAGACCCTGGGAAGGTAAGTGATTTTTATTTATTTTTATTACCGTTTCAAATTGTGTGTGGCGGGGGGGGGGGGGGGGGACTGAAGTGATATCACAGTAAAGCTGTGACCTGATTGGCTGGTTGGGAAGCTACACTAAATTTGAAAATTAAGCATTGTTAAAATAATTAAACATAATTACTTAATTGTATCTAAGCCAGAGATTGAAGAGTACTGTATTTAGCTTTCACATTTATAGTAGAAATCTAGTGCTAGGAAACATATGGTTAACAGTAACTATTTTTAAAAACTTTTTAATTAAATTTACTAATTAATTGACGCAATGTCAATTAGAGGGGTGCAGTGCTCTGACTGTGAGATGTGGCAGGTCCGGGAGGCTTCCAGCATCCCGGATTGCTTCATCTGCAGAAAGTGCCCCCAACTGGAGCTCCTCACAGACCGCATGGTTCGGTTGGAGCAGCAGTTGGATGCACTTAGGAGCATCGCAGGTGGCGGAAAGCGTCATAGATAGCAGCTATATAAATGTGGTCACACCCAAGGTGCAGGCAGAGAAATGGGTGACCACCAGAAGGGGCAGGCAGTCAGTGCAGGAATCCCCTGTGGTTGTCCCCCTCTCGAACAGGTATACCCCTTTGGATACTGTCGGGGGGGGGGGATAGCCTATCAGGGGAAACAGCAGCAGCCAGAGCAGTGGCACCACGGCTGGCTCTGATGCTCAGAAGGGAGGGCCAATGCGCAGAAGAGCAATAGTCATAGGGGGCTCTATAGTCAGGAGCACAGATAGGCGCTTCTGTGGACGTGAAAGAGACTCCAGGATGGTATGTTGCCTCCCTGGTGCCAGGGTCCAGAATGTCTCCGAACGGGTAGCGGGCATCCTGAAGGGGGAGGGCAAACAGGCAGAGGATGTTGTACATATTGGTACGAACGACAAAGGCAGGAAGGGGCATGTGGTCCTGCAGCAGGAGTTCAGGGAGCTAGGCAGAAAGTTAAAAGACAGGACCTCTAGGGTTGTAATCTCGGGATTACTCCCAGTGCCATGTGCCAGTGAGGCTAGAAATAGGAAGATAGAGCAGCTAAACATGTGGCTAAACAGCTGGTGTAGGTGGGAGGGTTTCCGTTATCTGGACCACTGGGATCTCTTCCGGGGCAGGGGTGACCTGTATAAGAAGGACGGGTTGCATCTAAACTGGAGAGGCATAAATATCCTGGCAGAAAGGTTTGCTAGTGACACACAGGAGGGTTTAAAATAGTATGGCAGGGGGGTGGGTACCGGAGCAATAGGTCAGAAGGTGAAAGCATTGAGGGAGAACTGGGGAATAGGGCCAGTGTGGCTCTGAGGCAGAGCAGACAGGGAGATGTTGCTGAACACAGCGGGTCTGGTGGCCTGAAGTGCATATGTTTTAATGCAAGAAGCATTACGGGTAAGGCAGATGAACTTAGAGCTTGGATTAGTACTTGGAACTATGATGTTGTTGCCATTACAGAGACCTGGTTGAGGGAAGGACAGGATTGGCAGCTAAACGTTCCAGAATTTAGATGTTTCAGGCGGGATAGAGGAGGATGTAAAAGGGGTGGCGGAGTTGCGCTACTGGTTAGGGAGAATATCACAGCTGTACTGCGGGAGGACACCTCAGAGGGCAGCGAGGCTATATGGGTAGAGATCAGGAATAAGAAGGGTGCAGTCACAATGTTGGGGGTTTACTACAGGCCTCCCAACAGCCAGCAGGAGATAGAGGAGCAGATAGGTAGACATATTTTGGAAAAGAGTTAAAACAACAGGGTTCTTGTGATGGGAGACTTCAACTTCCCCAATATTGACTGGGACTCACTTAGTGCTAGGGGATTAGACGGGGCAGAGTTTGTAAGGAGCATCCAGGAGGGCTTCTTAAAACAATATGTCGACAGTCCAACTAGGGAAGGGGCTGTACTGGACCTGATATTGGGGAATGAGCCCGGCCAGGTGGTAGAAGTTTCAGTAGGGGAGCATTTTGGGAACAGTGATCACAATTCACTAAGTTTTAAAGTGCTGGTGGACAAGGATAAGAGTGGTCCTAGGGTGAATGTGCTAAATTGGGGGAAGGCTAATTATAACAATATTAGGCGGGAACTGAAGAACCTACATTGGGGGCAGATGTTTGAGGGTAAATCAACATCTGACATGTGGGAGGCTTTCAGATGTCAGTTGAAAGGAATTCAGGACCAGCATGTTCCTGTGAGGAAGAAGGATAAATACGGCAAATTTCGGGAACCTTGGATAACGAGAGATATTGTAGGCCTCATCAAAAGGAAAAAGGAGGCATTTGTCAGGGCTAGAAGGCTGGGAACAGACGAAGCCTGTGTGGAATATAAGGAAAGTAGGAAGGAACTTAAGCAAGGAGTCAGGAGGACTAGAAGGGGTCATGAAAAGTCATTGGCAAACAGGGTTAAGGAAAATCCCAAGGCTTTTTACACGTACATAAAAAGCAAGAGGGTAGCCAGGGAAAGGGTTGGCCCACTGAAGGACAGGCGAGGGAATCTATGTGTGGAGCCAGAGGGAATGGGCGAGGTACTAAATTAATACTTTGCATCAGTATTCACCAAAGAGAAGGAATTGGTGAATGTTGAGTCTGGAGAAGGGTGTGTAGATAGCCTGGGTCACATTGAGATCCAAAAAGATGAGGTGTTGGGCGTCTTGAAAAATATTAAGGTGGATAAGTCCCCAGGGCCTGATGGGATCTACCCCAGAATACTGAAGGAGGCTAGAGAGGAATTTGCTGAGGCCTTGACAGAAATCTTTGGAGCCTCACTGTCTTCAGATGATGTCCCAGAGGACTGGAGAATAGCCAATGTTGTTCCTTTGTTTAAGACGGGTAGCAAGGATAATCCAGGGAACTACAGGCCGGTGAGCCTTATGTCAGTGGTAGGGAAATTACTGGAGAGAATTCTTCGAGACAGGATCTACTCCCATTTGGAAGCAAATGGACGTATTAGTGAGAGGCAGCATGGTTTTGTAAAGGGGAGGTCGTGTCTCACTAACTTGATAGAGTTTTTCGAAGAGGTCACAAAGATGATTGATGCAGGTAGGGCAGTGGATGTTGTCTATATGGACTTCAGTAAGGCCTTTGACAAGGTCCCTCATGGTAGACTGGTACAAAAGGTGAAGTCACACGGGATCAGGGGTGAGCTGGCAAGGTGGATACAGAACTGGCTAGATCATAGAAGGCAGTGAGTAGCAATGGAAGGGTGCTTTTCTAATTGGAGGGCTGTGACTAGTGGTGTTCTGCAGGGATCAGTGCTGGGATCTTTGCTGTTCATAGTATACATAAATGATTTGGAGGAAAATGTAACTGGTCTGATTAGTAAGTTTGCAGACGACACAAAGGTAGGTGGAATTGTGGATAGCGATGAGGACTGTCAGAGGATACAGCAGGATTTAGATCGTTTGGAGACTTGGGCGGAGAGATGGCAGATGGAATTTAATCCGGACAAATGTGAGGTAATGCATTTTGGAAGGTCTAATGCAGGTAGGGAATATACAGTGAATGGTAGAACCCTCAAGAGTATTGAAAGTCAGAGAGATCTAGGTGTACAGGTCCACAGGTCACTGAAAGGGGCAACACAGGTGGAGAAGGTAGTCAAGAAGGCATACGGCATGCTTGCCTTCATTGGCCGGGGCATTGAGTATAAAAATTGGCAAGTCATGTTGCAGATGTATAGAACGTTAGTTAGGCCACACTTGGAGTATAGTGTTCAATCCTGGTCGCCACACTACCAGAAGGATGTGGAGGCGTTAGAAAGGGTACAGAAGATTTACCAGGATGTTGCCTGGTATGGAGGGCATTAGCTATGAGGAGCGGTTGAATAAACTCACTGGAACGAAGGAGGTTGAGGGGAGACCTGATGAGGGGCATGGACAGAGTGGATAGTCAGAGGCTTTTCCCCAGGGTAGAGGGGTCAATTACTAGGGGGCATAGGTTTAAGGTGCGAGGGGCAAGGTTTAGAGGAGATGTACGAGGCAAGTTTTTTACACAGAGGGTAGTGGGTGCCTGGAACTCGCTGCCGGAGGACGTGGTGGAAGCAGGGACGATAGTGACATTTAAGGGGCATCTTGTCAAATACATGAATAGGATGGGAATAGAGGGATACGGACCCAGGAAGTGTGGAAGATTTTAGTTGAGACGGGCAGCACGGGCTTGGAGGGCCGAAGGGCCTGTTCCTGTGCTGTACTTTTCTTTATTCTTTGTGTGCACCGATTTTGCTGTTAGGGAGGGAGTTTGACCCAGGATTTTGACCCAGCGACAGTGAAGGAACGGCTGATATATTACCAAGTCAGGGTGCTGAGTGACTTAGAGGAGAACCTTCAGGTGGTGGGGTTCCCAGGTACCTGCTGCCCTTGTCCTTCTAGATGGTAGTGGTCTCAGTTCCTTCTTCCAGATCGCTGGGGTTGGGGAGGCCAACACCCTGTGGGGAAGCTGGTGGGAAGCTCGGAGGGGAGTGGAATGTTGGCGGGGGGGGGGGTTCAAGGAGGGAGGCCCCCTCTGCAGTGCCATGTTGTGAAGAAAACAGCAGCAGGCCAGCACCATGATCAGACCCTCCTGGGGAGGGTATATTGGAGAGAGCCCCCCCCCCCCCCCCCCAGAGTGCCCCAGGCATCTGAAGTGCATCTTGGGAATGCTGATGCACTGCTCAGTGACGCTCCTGGTCGCTGCATGGGTATCGTTATAATGATCACCATGTCAGCCAGGGGCCACTGGCCATCGTTACAAACAACCGCAGCGGGTAGCCCCTGTCACCCAAGAGTCAACCGCTATACTGACTGGGAGCCTCAAAGTTGTTCGGCACTGTCAAGTGCGCCAGGACATATGCGTTGTGCTCGCTGCCAGCAGGGTTGCTGCACTGGGTTGTAGGATGGGGGGGGGGACACCATGCTTGGCAGCATGCAGGCAGGCAGGCAGGCAGGCAGCAGGCAGGCAGGCAGGCAGGCAGCAGGCAGGCAGGCAGGCAGGCAGGCAGGCAGGCAGGCAGGCAGCAGGCAGGCAGGCAGGCAGGCAGCAGGCAGGCAGGCAGGCAGGCAGCAGGCAGGCAGGCAGGCAGGCAGGCAGCAGGCAGGCAGGCAGGCAGGCAGCAGGCAGGCAGGCAGCAGGCAGGCAGGCAGGCAGGCGGCAGGCAGGCAGGCAGCAGGCAGGCAGGCAGGCAGGCAGCAGGCAGGCAGGCAGGCAGGCAGCAGGCAGGCAGGCAGGCAGCAGGCAGGCAGGCAGGCAGGCAGCAGGCAGGCAGCAGGCAGGCAGGCAGGCAGCAGGCAGGCAGCAGGCAGCCAGGCAGCAGGCAGGCAGCAGGCAGGCAGGCAGGCAGACAGGCAGCAGGCAGGCAGGCAGCAGGCAGGCGGCAGGCAGCAGGCAGGCAGCAGGCAGGCAGGCAGGCAGCAGGCAGGCAGGCAGGCAGGCAGGCAGCAGGCAGGCAGGCAGGCAGCAGGCAGGCAGCAGGCAGGCAGGCAGGCAGGCAGGCAGCAGGCAGGCAGGCAGGCAGCAGGCAGGCAGGCAGGCAGCAGGCAGGCAGGCAGGCAGGCAGGCAGGCAGCAGGCAGGCAGGCAGGCAGCAGGCAGGCAGGCAGCAGGCAGGCAGGCAGGCAGCAGGCAGGCAGGCAGGCAGGCAGCAGGCAGGCAGGCAGGCAGGCAGGCAGGCAGGCAGGCAGCAGGCAGGCAGGCAGGCAGGCAGGCAGCAGGCAGGCAGGCAGGCAGCAGGCAGGCAGGCAGGCAGCAGGCAGGCAGGCAGGCAGCAGGCAGGCAGGCAGGCAGGCAGGCAGGAGCCACAGGTGGGGCTGGGGCGGGGGGGGGGGGGGGGGGGGGGCACCTGTTAGGATCCTAGCGGCAGTGTGCTGTGGATCCTGGGTGTGGCATCCAGCCCGGGGTCAGGATGGATGGGAACGTGTGCGGTGGACAGGCAGAGTTTGGACACGGCTGGTGGTCCTGCAGAGTGGGCTAGCTCAGTGTTTTTCAAACTATTTTTCCAGGGACCCATTTTTACCAACCGGCCGACCTCCATGACCCACGCCGGCCGACCTTCGGGACCCACGCCGGCCGACCTTTGTGACCCACGCCGGCCGACCTTCGGGACCCACGCCGGCCGACCTTTGTGACCCACGCCGGCCGACCTCCATGACCCACGCCGGCCGACCTTTGTGACCCACGCCGGCCGACCTCCATGACCCACGCCGGCCGACCTCCATGACCCACGCCGGCCGACCTCCATGACCCACGCCGGCCGACCTCCATGACCCACGCCGGCCGACCTCCATGACCCACGCCGGCCGACCTTTGTGACCCACGCCGGCCGACCTTTGTGACCCACGCCGGCCGACCTCCATGACCCACGCCGGCCGACCTCCATGACCCACGCCGGCCGACCTCCATGACCCACGCCGGCCGACCTCCATGACCCACGCCGGCCGACCTCCATGACCCACGCCGGCCGACCTTTGTGACCCACCATTTTCACTCATCTTTAATGTGACAGGTGAGCCAACTTGGTCCTTACGACCTCACTTGTTTTGTCATTCAATGTTATGTTTCTGTATGGGTTGTTCATCAGACGTCCTGGATCTCACACCATCACTGCTTTGCCCTATTGTGGACTCTCCTGTGAAGCTCTCTCCAGCAGATTTAGTTGGCCGATCCTGGCCTGTTTGTGTCTCTGGCCCTTTCTTCCTTTGCCCAAAAAGATCCCTCTTCAGTTCTTTGCGCAGTCCTGTTGCTTGTTTGCTGTCAGCTACAAAACGGAGGAAGCTTCCTCAGTAATTTTGCTCCCAGAGTACATGATGCCAGTGTACCGAGCGCGTGACCTGCTTTCTGCCGTCCCTTTTGCGAGAAGGCTAATAGATTTTTTAAAATTTGCTCCTGGGACAGCGCACTGACATGTGGAGGAGGTGGTCTGCCCCGCTGGACTCCAGACCTGCGAACTGCTACATCCGGCTGAGGGGACACGCATGCACGGGTCGGCCGACATTCTGAAAGCCTGTCACGGCGCTGGGAACTTCTTCACGTGATTGGTAACGCCGCAGCCGATCAGTCCACCATCTTCACGACACCCGCCTGCGAGCCGCGATGCTGAGTTTGAAAATGATTGGGTTATTTGATATTGTGACTGGTGGTCCTCTGCCCTGAGAGGGGGTAGTGTGCCAGGGAGGGTGCCCAAGATCATGGTGTATGCGCCCGCTGTCCAGGTGTGCTCTGCACTCCCCTGCTCCCTCTGCAGTGGGGCAGTGCTCCTGATGGGTGCACTGAGGGAGCCAACACCTGGTGGGCCACTGGTTGCACTTGACCACACCCATCCCGTTGGTGGGTCAGCTGGGATCTGAGGGTTCCCAGGGGGGTGGCCTGGGTGGGCACCCGAATGACCAGTGTCACTCTGCACATTTACAGGACACAGAGGGCAGACTGTGGAGTGAGCAGCCAGGGGCCTGGATCCTGCACACAGTGGCTGCCATGCAGACTGTACGGCAATGGCAGTCCATGTCCAGGCACCCCAATCCCGGGGAGACGCCCCAATCCCGGGGAGACACCCCAATCCCGGGGAGACGCCCCAATCCCGGGGAGACACCCCAATCCCGGGAGACACCCCAATCCCGGGGAGACGCCCCAATCCCGGGGAGACACCCCAATCCCGGGGAGACGCCCCAATCCCGGGGAGACACCCCAATCCCGGGGAGACACCCCAATCCCGGGGAGACACCCCAATCCCGGGAGACACCCCAATCCCGGGGAGACACCCCAATCCCGGGGAGACGCCCCAATCCCGGGGAGACACCCCAATCCCGGGGAGACACCCCAATCCCGGGGAGACACCCCAATCCCGGGAGACACCCCAATCCCGGGGAGACGCCCCAATCCCGGGGAGACACCCCAATCCCGGGGAGACGCCCCAATCCCGGGGAGACACCCCAATCCCGGGGAGACGCCCCAATCCCGGGGAGACACCCCGAATCTATGGCCTGTCTCCCGAGTCGATCGCCGCGACCCGTTTTTAAACACCTGTAGTAACCGGTATCTGCGTCACCTTCCCCTGGTGGGGGCAGAGCATTGCGGAGACCCAGAGAATACTGGGCCGGATCCAGCACTATGTTAACGCATGTCAATGCCGGTTGGTGCCGGCACGGGTGTGGAGCGCGTTGTCGTCACCAGAGGGGTCCCGAAGCATGGCGGACAATTCAGCGCCCGGCATCAAACTCCGCCTGATACAATCCGAGTTTCAGGCCTGCAGGGCGGAGAGTCCACCCCTTGATGTTTAATTGGAGTCAGGATTCCTTGGGGGGTTTCTCCGTCCCGGCAGCCGATCAGTGGGATTCCCCATTGTGGGCAAACCCACGTCCTCGGGAAATCCGTGTGTGCGCTGCCAGCGAACCGGAGGAACCCGTCCCTTTTGTTTTCTGAGCCACTGGACCCTATTCTCCGTGTGTTGAGTCATAGAGTCTCCAGCACAGAACAGGCCTGTCGGGCTAGCGCTCTGCGCCTGGCCAAAACAACCAGCCATCTATTCTAATTGTTTGGGAGACTATGTTTTCTGGCTGGAGGTAAATCGCTCTGAATTGTGCTCACACTGGGAGAGGAATCCAGCGGCTGTTCACTGTTCCTTGCCATTCAAATTCATGCATGACAGGGATTGCGAGGGAAGCATTCGCGAATCCCGTAATTTCATCCCACCCTGTAGGATTTGCTGGGTCACCCTCCCCACAAGGGTGACCCAACCCCCCACCCCCGCCTCACCGGAGCCCCCCATAAGAGAAACCCCCATATTACAGACACCTCCATCACAGACCCCCCCCCCCCCTCCCCTGCGTACCTAGCCCCCTACTCTACTCCCTGTACACACACGACTGCATGGCAAAACTTGGTTCCAACTCCATCTACAAGTTTGTTGACGACATGACCATAGTGGGCCGGATCTCGAATAACGACGAGTCAGAATACAGGAGGGAGATAGAGAACCTAGTGGAGTGGAGCAGCGACAACAATCTCTCCCTTAATGCCAGCAAAACTGAAGAGCTGGCCATTGACTTCAGGAAGCAAAGTACTGTACACACCCCGTCAGCATCAACGGGGCCGAGGTGGAGATGGTTAACAGCTTCAAATTCCTAGGTGTACACATCACCAAAAATCTGTCCTGGTCCACTCACGTTGACGCGACCACCAAGAAAGCACAACAGCACCTATACTTCCTCAGGAAACTAAGGAAATTCGGCATGTCCACATTAACCCTGACCAACTTTTACAGATGCATCCAGAAAGCATCCTATTGGGCTGCATCACAGCCTGGTATGGCAACTGCTCGGCCCATGACCGTAAGATACTTCAGAGAGTCGTGAGCACTGCCCAGTCCATCTCCCAAACCTGCCTCCCATCCATTGACTCATCTACACCTCCCACTGCCTGGGGAAAGCGGGCAGCATAATCAAAGACCCCTCCCACCCGGCTTACTCACTCTTCCAACTTCTTCCATCGGGCAGGAGATACAGAAGTCTGAGAACACGGACGAACAGACTCAAAAACAGCTTCTTCCCCACTGTTAGCAGACTCCTAAATGACTCTCTTATGGACTGGACTGACCTCTCCACACATCTTCTCTACTGAATAGTACTACACTCCTGTATGCTTCACCCAAGAATGTGCAAACTCCACAAGGACAGTGACACGGGGCCAGGATCAAACCCGGGTGCTCGGCGCTGTGAGGCAGCAATGCCAACCACTGCACCACCCTGCCACCCTAGTTGCACGACCTTCTTAACCGGATTCTCCTGTTTAAATTTCTGCTTGTATGTCGGGAGAAGGAGCACCGTCGTGTGGTCCAATTTTCCGAAGGGCAGTCGGAGGATGGATTGGTAGGTGCCCTTGATGTTTATGTAGCTGTGGTCAGTGGTTTAGCCATTCCTCTATTCCCCATCATAAAATCCCCCGACTACCTTTAATGGACCCACACGTCTTAGACAAGTGTTTCCGTTTTACATCCCTATCGAAGCTTTTAGAGTCCATTTTTATGTTTTCTATCCTTCAGAATCCTCATTAAAAAATGTGTACTTAAGGTACAAAATTGCTCGACCCAGTTCTGTGTCACCCGTCAGCCCCCATTGCACATTGTGTGAGACAGAAAATCTGTACTGAGGGTGTTCCGGTGGTGGTGATGTTTGAGTGAGCCGCACATTCGGCGGGCTCTCACTCCGGCGGGGCTTTAGGGCTGATTCCCCGCGATAGCGGGACCACAGAGCGGCAAAAAGGCGGCCGCAATAGTGCTGGAGAGCGGGCTGCAATCGAAGGAACCGTGGGAGTCCAGGAAGCAGAGAAGGAGAGAGAGAAAGAGACAGAGGCAAGGAGCAGAGGAAGCTGGCCTGGAACTTAAGATGGCGGACACACGGACCTTTCATGCTCCAAGAGAAGAAAAACAGTTTTGGAGTTGCTGAAGCGGGACAACTTGGACCCACTTCAGATGCTCAAGAGGTAAAAGTTAAGGAGCTGGACGATGGAAAGCGGCAGCGAAGGCGCGGAGGAACGGGCTGCGGCACATGGAACAGCGGGAGTCCAGAAGGCAGAAGGAAAAGGAGAAAAAGGGACAGAGACAAGGACCTGAAGAAAATTACCTGGGACCTAAGATGGCGGACACACGGACCCCGGACTCAGCAATCCAGCAGGCGCTGGATAACATGCTCCAGGTAATGAAGTCCAGTTTTGAAGCGCTGAAGCGGGACAGCTTGGACCCAATCCAGAAAGCGGTGGATCAGCTGAACCAGAGGCTGGACGCCCAGGATGTTAAAGTTAAGGAGCTGGGAGAGGCGGTGGAGGAGCAGGCGGATGCGCAAACGGTTGCGGCGCTAGAAGTTGACGGCCTGAAGGAGCGGCAGAGAAGACTGCTGGACAGAGTGGAGGAGCTGGCGAATAGAGTCCGCAGGAACAATCTTGAGGATGGTCGGCCTCCCGGAGGGGGCAGAGGGAGCTGATGCTGCAGCGTTTGTAGCAGACCTGCTGAAGCAGCTGATGGGGGCCGAAGCCTTTCCACGACCGTTGGAGCTGGAGGGGGCACACAGAGTGCAGGCAAGGCAGGGGCGGCCGGGCGGACCCCCCCCGCCCGATGGTGATTAGGTTCCACAGGTTCGTGGACAAGGAGCGGGTGCTGCAGTGGGCAAAGAGCGCCAGGAGCAGCACGTGGAATAACAGTGCTCTCCGTATTTACCAGGACCTAAGCCAGGAGGTGGCTCGGCGGCGAGCAGCCTTTAAGAATGTCAAGGAGGTGCTGTTCAAGAAGCACGTGAAGTTTGGTCTGCTGTTCCCAGCCCGGCTATGGGTCACGCACCAGGGTCAACACCACTACTTCTCCGATCCCGAAGAAGCGATGGATTTTGCGACGGATCAGGGGCTGGTCCCGAAAAGAGACCCCACGGACGCGAATTAGGGCCCGAGGATTACCGTGGGAAGGTACGCTGAATGGTCCTGGACTGCTGTTCAACGGTTTCTGGGTCAAAGGTGCCAAGCGGAACATTTGGGACTCTTTCCTTTGTTCATGGACATTGGTTTGGGGGGTTTTCTTTTTTTCTCTTTTTTCTCAGGTTTTTTTTTGTTTTTTCCTTTTTGGGCGGATTTGTACTTTTTGTGCAGCTCGCGGAGGACACTGGAGCCGGCTTGCCCCAGTGGGTTGGAGAGGGGGATGGGGCGCCGGGGAGTGGGGAGGAGGACGGGGAAACAATGGGAATGAGACAGGAAGGCGCTGGAGTGTTGAGTCACCGGGCTAGCAGATTGGCTAGTCAAGGGAGTCAGATGGGGGGTGGGGAGATCACAGCCAATGGATGGCAGGGGTGGGGGTACCGGGGGATGGGGTTAGGGGGGGGGGGGGGGGGGCGGTTGTTCTGCTGACGTGGGAGGGACTTGAAATAGGCACTGGAAAGGAGGTCGAGGGTGGAGGCAGCTATAGGGCGGGCCAGGAAGGGCGTGACGCACGGGTCAGGGGCCGGCCCGAGAAAGGCTATGGCTGACCGGCGGGGTGGGGGGGGTGGGATGTGCCCCCCAACCAGGCTGATCACCTGGAACGTCAAGGGACTGAATGCGCCGGTTAAGAGGGCGCGGGTGTTCGCGCACTTGCGGGCCCTGAGGGCGGACGTAATTATGTTGCAGGAGACACATCTGAAAGTGTCTGACCAGACCAGGCTAAGGAAGGGCTGGATTAGCCAGGTCTTCCACTCGGACTTGGACTCGAAGTCCAGAGGGGTGGCAATCATGATCAACAAGCGCGTGCAATTTGAGGCAGAGGGCATAGCCGCAGACAGGGGGGGCAGATACCTGATGGTACGGGGCAGACTGGAGGGGAGAAGAGTGGTGCTGGTGAATATATATGCCCCGAACTGGGATGACGTGGACTTCATTAAAAGAGTGCTGGGGAAGATCCCGGACTTGGATTCTCGCAGGCTAATAATGGGAGGGGACTTTAACATGGTCCTTGACCCGACTTTGGATCAGTCGTGTCCCAGAACGGGTAGACTCTCAGCAATGGCAAGGGAGCTGAAAGGGTTTATGGGGCAAATGGGGGCAGTGGACCCCTGGAGAGCCAGACAGCCGACAGGAAGGGGCTACTCGTTTTACTCGCACATCCATAAAGTATATTCGAGGATAGATTTCTTCGTACTAAGCAGGGACTGTAGGGGGGAGGTAAAGAACACGGAATACTCAGCAATTACCATTTCAGACCATGCCCCGCACTGGGTAGACCTGCAGATCGGGGGAGCGAGCTACCAACGCCCGCAATGGAGGCTAGACGTGGGACTGCTGTCGGAGGAGGGGATCTGTGAGAGGCTTCGGAAATGTATAAAAAATTACCTGCAGGTGAATGACACTGGGGAGGTCTCAGCGGCGACCGTGTGGGAGGCGCTAAAGGCAGTAGTGCGGAGGGGAGCTGATTTCAATTGGGGCCCACAGAGCCAAGGCAGACAGGGCAGAGATGGATAGATTGGTCAGGGAAATGGGTCGGATAGATGAAGAGCACGCGGAGTCCCCGAGGGAGGTTTTACTCAGGGAGAGGCAGAGACTACAGGCGGAACTGAGGGCACTATCCACGAGCAGGGCCGTGGAACAGCTTAGGAAGGCGAGGGGAGTGGTGTACGAGCATGGGGAAAAGGGCAGCAGACTGTTAGCGCAGCAACTCAGGAAGGAGGGAGGCGGCCAGGGAAATAGGTAGAGTGATGGATGGGGAGGGGGCGCAAAGTGGAGGACCCGGCAGAATTGAATAGGGTATTCCGGGACTTCTATCGTAAGCTGTACACTTCGGAGCCGCCGGAAGAACCGGAGGAGATGAAAAGGTTTCTGGACGGGTTAACATTCCCAACAGTTGGGGGGGGCGAGTGGAAGAGCTGGGGGCCCCGATTAGAGTAGAGGAGGTATTGGGGGGCCTAAAGGCCATGCAGTCGGGGAAAGCCCCGGGGCCGGATGGATACCCAGTAGAGTTTTATAGGAAGTTCTCTGAGCTGGTGGGCCCGGTCTTGGCGAGGGTTTTCAATGAGGCAAGGGACAGAGGGACCCTGCCGCCGACAATGTCACAAGCCACCATATCTCTGATATTGAAGCGGGGTAAAGACCCGGAGGCGTGCGGGTCCTACAGGCCAATCTCCCTGATTAATGTAGACACCAAGCTCCTGGCAAAGGTACTGGCGGGTAGAATGGAGGACTGTGTACCGGAGGTGATTGGGGAGGATCAAACGGGGTTCGTGAAAGGTAGGCAGCTGGCGTCCAATCTGAGGAGATTGCTCAATGTGATAATGATGCCCCCGGCGGGTAAGGAGGTGGAGGTAGTGGTGGCAAAGGACGCCGAGAAGGCCTTTGACCGGGTGGAGTGGGACTATCTATGGGAGGTGCTCGGACGGTTTGGGTTCGGGGAGGGATTGGTGGATTGGATCAAATTATTATATCATGCCCCGAGGGCCAGCGTCAGGACTAACAGAGAAGTGTCGGAGTACTTTAGGTTGTACCGAGGGACCAGGCAGGGCTGCCCGCTCTCCCCGCTGCTGTTTGCGCTGGCCATAGAGCCGCTGGCAATTGCGCTGAGAGCCGCAGAGGGTTGGAAGGGGATGGTGAGGGGCGGGGTAGAACACAGGGTCTCTCTTTACGCAGACGACCTGCTCCTGTACGTGTCGGACCCAGTGGCCGGGATGGGAACTATACTGGGAATGCTGAGGGAGTTCGGCCAGTTCTCAGGATACAAATTAAATACGGTCAAGAGTGAAATGTTTGTGGTCCAGGCAAGGGGCCAGGAGAACAGATTGAGAGGGCTACCGTTTAGGCTGGTTGAGGAAAATTTCCGGTATTTGGGAATCCAGGTGGCACGAGACTGGGGCAGGCTGCATAAGTTAAATTTGGCCAGGGTGGTGGAGCAAATGAAGGGAGAGTTTCGGAGATGGGATGCACTCCCGCTGTCGCTGGCAGGGAGGGTGCAGACTGTAAAGATGACAATCCTCCCTAGATTCCTGTTTATTTTTCAGTGCCTCCCGATCTTTATCCCACAGTCCTTCTTCAAAAGAGTTAACGGGCTGATCATGAGCTTTGTCTGGGCGGGAAAGTCTCCGCGGGTGAAGAAGGCGATGTTGGAGAGGAACCGCAGCGAGGGAGGGCTGGCTTTGCCGAGTCTGATTAATTATTACTGGGCGGCCAACATCACTATGATAAGGGTGGATGGTGGGTACGGGGTCTATTTGGGAGCGGGTGGAGGCGGCTTCGTGCAGGGGCACCAGCCTGGAAGCCCTGGTCACGGCTCCTCTCCCGCTGCCGCCGGCCAAGTACACCACCAGCCCGGTAGTGGTGGCGACCCTGCGGATATGGGGCCAGTGGAGGGGGCATGTGGGGGAGATGGGGGCGTCTGTCTGGGCGCCAATCTGCGACAACCATCGGTTTGCCCCCGGCAGTATGGATGGGGGGTTTCGAGTATGGCGGCGGGTGGGGGTGGGAAGGGTGGGTGATATGTTCCTGGAAAGGAGCTTTGCGAGTTTGAGGAGCTTGGAGGAGAAATTTGGGCTGGTAAGAGGAAATTATTTTAGGTACCTACAGTTGCGGGACTTTGTTCGTAGACAGGTCCCATCTTTCCCACGCCTCCCGCCAATGGGGATCCTAGACAGAATAGTCTCTAGGAGGGAAGAAGGGGAGGGTAGAGTCTCGGGTATTTAGAAGGTGCTCATGAGGGAGGAAGGGTCCCAGACAGAGGAACTGAAACTTAAATGGGAGGAGGAGCTAGGCGGGGAAATGGAGGACGGGCTGTGGGCAGAGGCCCTGAGTAGGGTAAACTCGACCGCGACATGTGCCAGGCTCGGGCTAATTCAATTTAAGGTCGCTCACCGGGCCCATATGACGGTGGCTCGGATGAGCAAATTCTTTGGGATAGAGGACAAATGCGCTAGGTGCGCGGGAGGACCAGCGAACCACGGTCACATGTTTTGGGCATGCCCTAAGCTTAGGGGGTACTGGGAGGGATTTGCGGGGATCATGTCCCGGGTGCTAAAAACAAGGGTGGTGATGGGTCCAGGGGTGGCAATTTTTGGGGTTTCGGAGGACCCGGGAGTCCAGGGGGAGAAAGAGGCCGATGTTTTGGCCTTTGCTTCCCTGATAGCCCGGCGACGAATACTATTGGCGTGGAGGGACTCAAAGCCCCCGAAGACTGAGTTGTGGCTTGCGGACATGTCGAGTTTCCTGGGTATGGAAAAAATTAAGTTCGCCTTGAGGGGATCTGTGCAGGGGTTCACCCGGAGGTGGCAGCCATTTATTGACTTCTTTGCGGGAGAGTGAGCGTCAGCAGGGGGTGGGGGTAGAGTAGAGTAGGAGGGAAAAAATGGTGGGTAGTACCGGTGGGAGAGGAGCGGGCTTGTGCAATATGTTACGATTGAAAGTACGTGGATGTTTGCACATTTTTGCCTTTTTTGCTTTCTTTCTGTTGATGTCTGTAACTGTTTAAAAAGCCAAAACCTAACTCAATAAAATTGTTTATTAAAAAAAAAGAAAAAGAAAAAAAGAAAATCTGTACTGAGACCTTCACTGAAACTTTTCCTCTGATACCTTATTCAAACACAATCCAGCTTGACCCTCTGTAAACTGCCTTTGGATGACTGAGTTTCGAATGTCACGAATCCTTTCCCAATGAGCAATGAGCCACAGTACAGAACAATCTCTGAACAATCTCACACACAGCTGACAGGGAACCTGACCTAGGCTTCAGAGATTGAGCCCGAGGTACATCCTGGGCATCCTTACTGAAGGCAAGAGGCAGAGGAAGTGGGTGTCTTGGAAAAGAGTACTTCGGCTGATTGACTCCGATCCTGAACAATTCTGTTTTTTAACGACCAGATTCATTGGGAAATTAGGCAGTTGGAGTTAAACATCGAGGGAATGAGGGTGGTGGAAGGTCAGAAACATTCATTTGGTTGCAGAGAAAAAGGCAATTAGTTTTGATATGAAAGAGGATATTTATAGGAATAAGGATGAAGGAGTAGAGGATGCAAATGATATGAGGTGTGAAATTAGAAGAATAATGAGGCACTTAATGGGATAAAGGAGACAGAGTGACATTGACAAACAACAATTGCTTTCATGACCCTTCATAAACATTCCTGCCCTTGCTGAACAGCAGAACTGAGGGACGTTATTGCTTTACCTGTGAGTTTAGAACAAAGAATTATTGGGGTCAGCAGAATTGACTGATTGCTGATACAACAATGGAACTTGGAACCAACTGATTGTTGTGAAGCACAATGTCTTCACACATTGAGACAGACAGGTAATCACCTCTTCTAAGATGTTAATATTCAGAGAGTCATCCAGACTGGAAACGTTTGCTCCCTTCTCTCTCCACAGACGCTGTCAGACCTGCTGCGATTGTCCAGCTTTTTCTGCTGTCATTCTACTCAACATTGTTCCTTGAGGGAGACATTTTCATTGCAACTGTTTCTGGAGAGTTATGGGGCAGGGGGGGGGTTCTGTGTCACCGATTTTGAGTGACAATATTTCCTGCTTTGTGTGGTCACAAAGACGGGGATTTTTGCAATGACGGAGAAAGTTATGGACAAACCTGAACATAGAATTCTCTATTTCTGTGGGTGGACTGGATTGGGGGCAGGGTCCGCAGATGCAGAATTTAAAAAGCTGCCATTTAATTCATCAGCTGCCTCCACTAGAGTAGAATTTTGGGAGAGCAGGAATGAGAAAGCCAATGGACTGGATTCTCCAGCCGCCCAGCTGCATGTTTCTCGGCCGCGGGCCGTTTGCAGGCGTCGGGATTCTATCTGCCCGTCGCTTGTCAATGGGATTTCCCATTGTAACACCCCCCCCCCCCCCCCCCCCCCCCGCCATGAACCCAGCGGCAGGGTGCACTGCCGATGAGGATACTGAATGGCAATAGGCGGAGAATTCCGACCAAGGTATGCAAATTAGTTTTGGGCCGGAATGATTTATCATTCAGACATCCGGAGGGTCCGCGGAGACACATCTGGAAGAGGCACAGCAACACTATGGCCGGATTGAAGTGTAAAGAACCCGATTGAAGGGAAGCGGCCAGGGATCGAGGGGGGGGGGGGGCTGTGTAGAGGACACCTGAGGGGGTCGCGAGGAACGGTTTGAGGTCTCTGGGGATTGGTTGGGAGAGGTACATGGATCATTTCTTTATTTTCTCCGATCTATCATTTGCCCACCAGCCTAAACATTGACACTGGTCAGGAAAAAGCCCTCAAGTGCAATTCAGTGACCACTTAAGATCCTTAATTGGGGCCATGGTGGGCTTCCCCTCCTCCCACAGCCACCAAGGCACTGCCTCCACCACCATAACATTGCTCAGGGGCTGGTTTAGCACAGTGGGCTAAGACAGCTGGTTTGTAATGCAGAACAAGACCAGAAGCGTGGGTTCAATTGCTGTACCAGCCTCCCCGAACAGGCGCCGGAATGTGGCAACGAGGGGCTTTTCACAGTAACTTCATTGAAGCCTACTTGTGACAATAAGTGATTATTATTATTATTGCTTTTCATTCAAGATGGGAAGAATCCCATACGGAATCCTGTCCATGCAATTCACACACCCCCTGCCTCAAAACCCTCTGGGGGAGCACAGAGGTAAGAGCAGGTCTGAACTTGGTGAATTTGTTTGGATAGGCAAGGTCCCACTTTGGAGAGGTCCCTTTGGATATGGTCCTGGATACCTTTGGGAGATATAAGGAACCTTTGCAAATTTTAAAAGTAAAGATGATTGCGCATAAAAAGTGCATAAATCCATTGGAACTGTCAAATCTGTCAAAGAACTGTCAAATCATCAAAGAACTGTCAGATGTATAAAAGAACTGTCAGAACTCATTGGACCTGCCAATATTGTCAGTGCATCAAACTCTGGACTTTAAATTGAAAAAGTAACCTGCCGTTCAAAAAATATTAGCGCTGATGTTTCATTCTGCCTGCTAAGCCTGAGGGCTGAGATTAGAGGATTTGTGCTGCAATTAAAGTTTTTACAAACTAAGATACGCTATCACAGTTGGGTGCATTCATTTTGTCTCTTATGAATGCTCATTTGTCAGAGATTTAAAAAAAGCAGGAACGGAGAGTCAGAGAGGAGATTTAGGAAAATAGGAACAAGAACAGTCACAGATATCGGTTGAGAGGTGGTAGATTTAAAACTGAGACGAGGAGGAACTGCTCCTCACAGAAGGTGGTGAATTTGTGGAATTCGCTGCCCCTCATAGTGCGGTGTAATTTGAATCATGAAATGGTTTCAAGAGGGAGACAGATAAATTTCTGATTTAAAAAAAAATAGGTTAAAGGGAAATGGGTAACAGCCATTATCTGATTGAATAGCGGAGTTACCCATAATCACACATGTTCCTTTATCACATGTATCTCTGATATCCTGTCTAATGCTATTCCCAACATTACCACTGCAATTTGGTGGACTGTGTACCTTTCCTAGCCTTTGACCTTCTCTAGTTGCTATACTATTAATATGGCTGGTCCAGTTCAGTTTCTGATCAATGGTAACCCCCAGGATGTTGATTGTGGGGGATTCAGCCATGGTGATGCCATTGAATGTAAAGGGCGGTGGTTAGATCCTCTCTTGGTAGAAGATGGTTATTGGTCTCCAGGGAACAATCTTGGAGGGAAGAGCATCAAAGTGGTCAGGTAAATGGCAAATAACAAAGAAAAGTACAGCACAGGAACAGGCCCTTCGGCCCTCCAAGCCTGTGCCGACCATGCTGCCCGTCTAACCTAAAACCTTCTACACTTCTGGGGACCGTATCCCTCTATTCCCATCCTATTCATGTATTTGTCAAGACGCCCCTTAAACGTCACTATCGTCCCTGCTTCCACCCCCTCCTCCGGCAGCGAGTTCTGTGTAAAATACTTCCCTGGCACATCTCCTTTAAACCTTGCCCCTCACACCTTAAACCTATGTCCCCTAGTAATTGACTCTTTCACCCTATGAAAAAGCTCTGATTATCCACTCTGTCCGTGCCACTCATAATCTTGTAGGCTTCTATCAGATCGGCCCTCAACCTCTGTCATTCCAGTGAGAACTAACCGAGTTTATCCAACCTGTGTTGAATGGTTACTGTACCCTTAACACCATGTCAGTGATGCCCCTTTAAGACCGGGTTTGGAACCCTGGGGGATTCCGCCTCTGGCTCCGCCCACCAGGGAGCCATATATAAGGTGATGCCCTGTAGGCGGCACCCAGTAAGCACACGTCTCGGTAACTGGTTAGTTCTCTGCTTATTAAAGCCTTCATTTACCATTCCACACTCTCGTATCATTATTGAGGGTACTACACAACCTCTCCTCATAGCTAATGCCCTCCATACCAGGAGGCAACGTCCTCGTAAACCTCTTCTGTCCCCTCTTCAAAGCCTCCACATCCTTTTGGTAGTGTGGCGACCAGAATTGTACACAATATTCCAAGTATAGCCTAATTAAGGTTCTATACTTGATGCCTTGGCCAATGAAGGCAAGCATGCCGTTTGCCTTCTTGACCACCTTCTCTACCCGCGTTGCCTGTTTTAATGACCTGTGGAGCTTCTGCCATTTACTGTATAATTCCCCCTGTATTAAACCTTCCAAAATGCATTACCTCACATTTGTCTGAATTAAACTCCATCTCTCCACCCAAGTCTCCAACTGATCTATATCCTGCTGTATAGAACATAGAACATAGAACAGTACAGCACAGAACAGGCCCTTCGGCCCTCGATGTTGTGCCGAGCCATGATCACCCTACTCAAACCCACGTATCCACCCTATACCCGTAACCCAACAACCCCCTCTTAACCTTACTTTTTAGGACACTACGGGCAATTTAACATGGCCAATCTACCTAACCCGCACATCTTTGGACTGTGGGAGGAAACCGGAGCACCCAGAGGAAACCCACGCACACAGGGGGAGGACGTGCAGACTCCGCACAGACAGTGACCCAAGCCGGGAATCGAACCTGGGACCCTGGAGCTGTGAAGCATTTATGCTAACCGCCATGCTACCGTGCTGCTATCTGACATTCCTCATCATTATCTGCAATTTCACCAATCTCTGTCATCCGCAAACTTACTAATCAGACCAATTACATTTTCCTCCAATTCATTTATATATAATACAAACAATAGAGGTCCCAGCACTGATCCATGAAGAACGCCACTAGTCACTGCCTTCCATTCAGAAAAGCACCCTTCCAGTGCTACTCTCTGCATTCTATGACCGAGCCAGTTCTGTATCCACCTTGCCAGCTCAGCCCTGATCCCGTGTGACTTCACCTTTTGTACCAGTCTGCCATGAGGGACCTTGTCAAAGGCCTTATTGAAGTCCATGTAAACAACATCCACTGCCCTCCCCTCATCAATCATCTTCCTCACTTCCTCAAAAGGTTTGATCAAGTTAGTGTGACACGACCTCCCCTTTACAAAGCCGTGCTGCCTCTCTCTCTTATTTCCAAATGGGAGTAGATCCTGTCTCGAAGAATCCTCTCCAATAATTTCCCTACCAATGATGTAAAATTCACCGTCCTGAATTATCTTTGCTACCCTTCTTAAACAAAGGAACAACATTGGCTATTCTCCAGTCCTCCGGGACATAACCTGAGCCGATGAGGATGCAAATATTTCTGCCAAGGCCTCAGCAATTTCCTCTCAAGCCTCCCTCAGTATTCTAGGGTAGATCCCATCGGGCCCTGGGGACTTATCTACCTTAATGTTTTTCAAGAAACCCAACACCTTTTTTGATCTCAATGTGACCCAGACTATCTACACAGCCTTCCCCAGACTCATCATCCACCAATTCCTTCTCTTTGGTGAATAGCAAAGTACTCATTTAATACCTCCTCTCATTTCTGGCTCCACACATATACTCCCATGTCCTTGAGGGGCCAGCCCTCTCCCTGGCTACCCTTTTACTCTTTATATGCACGATTACAAAGCTTTGGGACTTTCCTTAATCCTGTTTGCCAATGACTTTTCATGGAACTGGTTTAGCACAGGGCTAAAGAACTGGCTTTTAAAGCAGGCCAGCAGCACTGTTCAATTCCTGTACCAGCCTCCCTGGACAGATGCCGGAATGTGGCGACTAGGGGCTTTTCACAGTAACTTCATTTGAAGCCTACTTGTGACATAAAGCGACAAGCGATTTTCACTTTTCATGACCCCTTTTAGGCCTCCTGACTCCTTGTTTAAGTTCCTTACTACTTTCCTTATATTCCTCACGGGCTTCATCTGTTCCCAGCCTTCTGGCCCTTACAAATGCTTCCTTTTCCTTTTTGACAAGGCTCACAATATCCCTTGTTATCCAAGGTTCCTGAAATTTGCCACACTGACCTTCATCCTTCCAGGAATGTGTCGGTCCTGAATTCCTATCAACTGGCATTTGAAAGCCTCCTGCATGCCAGATGTTAATAATTTAGTCAGGTATTAGATTGGGTAGGACCATTGCCTAAAATGAAGGCAGGGCATCAGTATATTGTTACAGTCATGGATAAGACCATGTGTTTTCTGGAAGCTATACCTTTAAGAACAATTACAGCTAAGACAATGGCGGCACAGTAGCACAGTGGTTAGCACTGTTGCTTCACAGCTCCAGGGACCCGGGTTCAATTCTGGCCTTGGGTCACTGTCTGTGCAGAGTCTGCATGTTCTCACCGTGTCTGCGCGTGTTTCCTCCGGGTGCTCCGGTTTCCTCCCACACTTCAAAGATGTGCAGGTTAGGAGGATTGGCCATCATAAATTGCCCTTAGTGTCTAAAAGGTTAGGTGGGGTTACTGGAGGGCAGCACGGTGGCACAGTGGTTAGCATTGCTGCCTCACGGTGCCGAGGTCCCAGGTTCGATCCCGGCTCTGGGTCACTGTCTGTGTGGCGATTGCACATTCTCCCCGTGTCTGTGTGGGTTTCTCCCCCACAACCCAAAGATGTGCAGGGTAGGTGGATTGGCCATGTTAAAGTGCCCCTTAATTGGAAAAACTGAATTGGGTACACTAAATTTTTTTAAAAGGTGGGGTTACTGGGTTACGGGGATAAAGTGAAGGCATGAGCTTAAGCAGGGTGTTCTTTCCAAGGGCCGGTGCAGACTCAATGGGCCAAATGACCTCCTTCTGCACTGTAAATTCTATGATTTTCTGAAATGTATCCCAGAGCTACAGACCGGTGAGCCTAATGTCTGTGGTGGGTAAGTTGTTAGAGGGTACTGTGGGAGACAGCATCTACAGGCATTTAGAGAGGTAAGGACTGAATAGGGACAGTCAACATGGCTTTGTGAGTGGAAAATCACGTCTCACAAATTTGATTGAGATTTTTTAAGGGTAGATGAGGACAGTGTAGGCGACGTTGTCTACATGGACTTTAGCCAGGCCTTTGACAAAGTACCGCAAGGTAGGTTGTTGCATAAGGTTAAATCTCACGGGATCCAGAGTGAGGTAGCCAATTGGATACAAAATTGGCTTGAAGACAGAAGCCAAAGGGTGGTTGTGGAGGGTTGTTTTTCAAGCTGGAGGCCTGTGACCAGCGGTGTGTCTCCGGGATCGGTGCTGGGTCCACTGTTATTTTTTATATATTGATGATTTGGATGAGAATTTAGGAGGCATGGTTAGTAAGTTTGCAGATGACACCAAGATTGGTGGCAGAGTGGATAGTGAAGAAGGTTATATAACAACAGGATCTTGACCGATTGGGCAAGTGGGCCGATGAATGGCAGATAGAGTGTAATTTGGATAAATGTGAGGTGATGCATTTTGGTCGATCAAATGAGGGCAGGACCTACTCCGTTAATGGTAGGGAGTTGGGGAGAGTTACAGAACAAAGAGATCATGGGGCACAGGTTCATAGCTCCTTGAAAGTGGAGTCAGAGGTGGACAGGGTGGTGAAGAAGGAATAGAATTTACCCTGACGTTCGAGAGGGAGAAGCTGCAATCAGATGTAACGGTATTACAATTACATAAGGGTAACTACAAAGACATGAGGGAGGAGCTGGCCAGAGTTGATTGGAAAAGGAGCCGAGCAGAGAAGACAGTGGAACAGCAATGGCAGGGGCTGGTTTAGCACACTGGGCTAAATCGCTGGCTTTTAAAGCAGACCAAGCAGGCCAGCAGCACGGTTCAATTCCCGTACCAGCCTCCCCGGACAGGCGCCGGAATGTGGCGACTAGGGGCTTTTCACAGTAACTTCATTGAAGCCTACTCGTGACAATAAGCGATTTTCATTTCATTTCATTTCAGTTTGTGGGGGTTATTAGAGAGGCACAACAGAAATTCATCCCAAGGAGGGGGAAACATGCTAAGGGAAGGACAAGGCATCCATGGCTGACGAGGGATGTCAAGGACAGCATAAAGGCTAAAGCAAAGGCATACAAAGTGGCGAAAATTAGTGGGAAGCTAGAGGATTGGAAAATGAAAATGAAAGGAATGGTAGGAATAACAGCAAACGGGATTATTATTTAAATGATAAAATATTAAAGCATGCCGCTGTGCAGAGAGACCTAGGTGTGCTAGTGCATAAGTCACAGAAAGTTGGTTTACAGGTGCAACAGGTGATTAAGAAGGCAAATGGAATTTTGTCCTTCATTGCTAGAGGGATGGAGTTTAAGACTAGGGAGGTTATGCTGCAATTGTATACGGTGTTAGTGAGGCCACACCTGGAGTATTGTGTTCAGTTTTGGTCTCCTTACTTGAGAAAGGACGTACTGGCGCTGGAGGGTGTACAGAGGAGATTCACTGGGTTAATCCCAGAGCTGAAGGGGTTGGATTACGAGGAGAGGTTGAGTAGACTGGGACTGTACTCGTTGGAATTTAGAAGGATGAGGGGGGGATCTTATAGAAACATTTAAAATTATGAAGGGAATAGATAGGATAGATGCGGGCAGGGTGTTTCCACTGGCGGGTGAAAGCAGAACTAGGGGGCATAGCCTCAAAATAAGGGGAAGTAGATTTAGGACTGAGTTTAGGAGGAACTTCTTCACCCAAAGGGTTGTGAATCTATGGAATTCCTTGCCCAGTGAAGCAGTTGAGGCTCCTTCATTACATGTTTTTAAGGTAAAGATAGATAGTTTTTTGAAGAATAAAGGGATTAAGGGTTATGGTGTTCGGGCCGGAAAGTGGAGCTGAGTCCACAAAAGATCAGCCATGATCTCATTGAATGGAGGAGCAGGCTCGAGGGGCCAGATGGCCTACTCCTGCTCCTAGTTCTTATGTTCTTATGTTAAATGAAAATCGCTTATTGTCACAAGTAGGCTTCAAATAAAGTTACTGTGAAAAGCCCCTAGTCGCCACATTCTGGCACCTGTCTGGGGAGGCTGGTACGGGAATTGAACAGTGCTGCTGGCCTGCTTTGGTCTGCTTTAAAAGCCAGCGATTTAGCCCAGTGAGCTAAACCAGCCCAGCCTTTAAATGCGAGCAAAGGACAACTAAAAAAGCAATAAGGGGGAGAAGATGAAGTACGAGTGCAAGTTACCTAGTAATATAAAAAAAGATAGGAAGAGTTTTTTTCAATATATAAAAGGTAAGAGAGAGGCAAAAATAGACATTGGACCACTAGAAAATGTGGCTGGAGAAGTAATAATAGGAAACAAAGAAATGGCAGAGGAACTGAATCGTTACTTTGCATCAGTCTTCATGGTGGAAGACACCAGCGGGCTGCCAGAGCTCCAGGAGAACCAGGGGGCAGAGGTGAGTGCAGTGACCATTACTAAGGAGAAGGTTCTGGGGAAACTGAAAGGTCTGAAGGTGGATAAGTCACCTGGACCAGATGGACTAGACCCCAGGGTCCTAAAAGAGATAGCTGAGGAAATTGTGGAGGCAACGGTGGTGATCTTTCAGGAATCACTGGAGGCAGGAAGGATCCCAGAGGACTGGAAAGTGGCTAATGTAACACCACTGTTTAAGAAAGGAGGGAGGCAGAAGACGGGAAATTATAGGCCGGTTAGCCTGACTTCGATCACGGTAAGAGTTTAGAGTCTGTTGTTAAAGATGAGATCGCAAAGTACTTGGAAGTGCATGGTAAAATAGGACTGAGTCAGCACGGCTTTGTCAAAGGGAGGTCATGTCTGACAAACCTGTTAGAGTTCTTTGAGGAGGTAACAAGGAAGTTAGACAAAGGAGAACCAGCGGACGTGTTTTATTTAGATTTCCAGAATGCCTTTGACAAGGTGCTGCATAGGAGACTGCTAAATACGTTAAGAGCCCATGATGTTCAGGGTAAGATCCTGGTATGGATAGAGGATTGGCTGACTGGCAGAAGGCAGAGAGTGGGGATAAAGGGGTCTTTTTCAGGATGGCAGCCGGTGACTAATGGTGTGCCTCAGGGGTCTGTGCTGGGACCACAGGATGTTTCCACTTGTAGGAAAAACTAGAACCCTTAGCTCACCAGGCTAAATCGCTGGCTTTTAAAGCAGACCAAGCAGGCCAGCAGCACGGTTTGATTCCCGTACCAGCCTCCCCGGACAGGTGCCGGAATGTGGCGACTAGGGGCTTTTCACAGTAACTTCATTGAAGCCTACTCGTGACAGTAAGCGATTTTCATTTTTCACCATCTCAGACAAAAGGGACGATCCTTTAAAACTGAGATGAGAAGGAATTTCTTCAGCCAGAGGGTGGTGAATCTGTGGAACTCTTTGCCACAGAAGGCTGTGAAGGCCAAATCACTGAGTGTCTTTAAGATAGAGAAAGATAGGTTCTTGATTAATAAGGGGATCAGGGGTGATGGGGGGAAGGCAGGAGAATGGGGATGAGAAAAATATCAGCCATGATTGAATGGCAGAGCGGACTCGATGGGCCGAGTGGCCTAATTCTGCTCCTATGTCTTATGGTCTAATGGAAGAAGGCATTCAGCATGCTCAGTTTCATTGGTCAGAACATTGAATACAGGAGTTGGGACGAGTTGTTGAAGTTGTACAAGACAACATCTGCCAAGCTATGGCTAGTCGGCGGGGGAGGGGGGCGGGTTGCCCTCTGATCCGGCTGATTACCTGGAACGTGAGGGGGCTGAACGGGCCGGTTAAGAGAACCAGGGTGGTCTCCCATCTGAAGGGGTTGAAGGCGGACGTGGCTATGCTCCAGGAGACCCACCTGAAGATGGCGGACCAGGTCCGTCTGAGGAAGGGGTGGGTGGGGCAGGTTTATCATTCAGGATTGGATGCGAAGAACCGGGGGGTGGTGATTCTAGTGGGGAAGAGGGTGGCGTTCGAGGCGGCTGAGGTGGTGTCGGACAAGGAGGGCAGATATATTACGGTGAGGGGTAGGCTGAAGGGAGAGAAGGTGGTGCTGGTGAACGTATATGCCCCGAATTGGGATGATGCCGGCTTCATGAGGCGCTTGTTGGGCCGCATTCCGGACCTGGAGGCAGGGGGCCTGATCATGGGGGGAGACTTTAACACAGTGCTGGATCCCACACTGGACCGGTCCAGTTCAAGGACGGGTAGGAGACCGGCGGCGGCCAGAGTGCTGAGGGGGTTTATGGACCAGATGGGAGGGGTGGATCCCTGGAGGTTTGGGAGGCCGAGAGCGCGGGAGTATTCCTTTTTCTCTCACGTCCATAGGGTTTATTCCCGGATAGACTTTTTGTCCTGAGCAGGGGATTGATCCCGAGGGTGCAGGATGCCGAGTATTCGGCCATAGCAATTTCAGACCATGCTCCGCACTGGGTTGATCTGGAGATGGGAGAGGCGCGGGACCAGCGCCCGCTCTGGCGCCTGGATGTGGGGATGCTGGCGGAGAAGGAGGTGTGTAAGAGGGTTCAGGGAAGCATTGAGGGGGTATCTGGATACCAATGATACGGGGGAGGTCCAGGTGGGGATGGTCTGGGAGGCTTTGAAAGCAGTGATCCGGGGAGAGCTGATCTCCATCCGGGCCCATAGGGAAAGGAGGGAGAGGAAGGAGAGGAAGAGACTGGTGGGGGAGCTCCTGGAGGTGGACAGGAGATACGCGGAGGCACCGGAGGAGGGGTTGCTGGGGGAACGGCGCAGGTTGCAGGTCAAATTTGACTTATTGACCACGAGAAAGGCGGAGACACAGTGGAGGACGTCGCAGGGCACGGTATATGAGTATGGGGAGAAGGCGAGCAGGATGTTGGCGCATCAGCTCCGTAGGCGAGATGCGGCTAGGGAAATTGGGGGAGTGAAGGATGGGGGTGGAAATGTAGTGCAGAAGGGGACAGAAGTAAACGGGGTCTTTAGGGACTTTTACGAGGGATTGTACCGGTCGGAACCTCCGAGGGGGAGAGAGGGGATGGAGAGCTTCATGAACAGGCTATGTTTCCCAAGGGTTCAAGAGAGGCTGGTAGAGGGGCTGGGGGCGCCGATAGAGTTGGAGGAGCTAGTCAGGGGGATCGGGCAAATGCAGTCAGGTAAGGCCCCGGGGCCGGACGGGTTCCCGGCAGAATTTTACAAAAAATATGCGGACCTGGTGGGTCCCCTGCTGGTGCGAACTTTCAATGAGGCGTGGGAGGGGGGGGGCTTTGCCCCCAACGATGTCGCGGGCACTGATCTCTTTGATCCTAAAACGGGATAAGGACCCCTTGCAGTGTGGATCATACAGGCCTATCTCGCTCCTTAACGTAGACGCTAAGTTGCTGGCGAAGATCCTGGCTACTAGGATAGAGGATTGTGTGCCAGAGGTAATTCATGAAGATCAGACAGGATTTGTCAAGGGGCAGCAGCTCAACACGAATGTGCGGAGACTGCTCAATGTTATCATGATGCCGGCAGTGGAGGGGGAGGCGGAGATAGTGGTGGCGCTGGACGCAGAGAAAGCGTTTGATAGAGTTGAGTGGGGGTACCTATGGGAGGTGCTTGAGAGGTTTGGATTTGGGGAGGGATTCATCAAATGGGTGAGGCTGCTTTACGCGGCGCCGATGGCGAGTGTAGTCACAAATGGAAGGAGATTGGAGTATTTTAGGCTTTATCGTGGGACCAGGCAGGGGTGTCCCCTGTCCCCCCTGCTCTTTGCACTGGCGATTGAGCCGCTGTCTATGGCGTTGAGGGAGTCAGGGAAGTGGAGGGGTCTGGTGCGGGGTGGGGAGGAGCACCGGGTATCGCTGTATGCGGACGACCTGCTGTTATATGTGGCAGACCCAGAGGGGGGAATGCCGGGGTGAATGGAGCTGTTAGCGGAATTTGGGGTCTTCTCGGGCTATAAGCTGAACTTAGGAAAGAGCGAGGTATTTGTAGTGCACCCGGGAGATCAGGAGGAGGGAATTGGGAGGCTCCCCTTCAGGAGGGCAGTGAAGAGTTTCAGGTACCTGGGGGTGCAGGTGGCCAGGAGTTGGGAGGCTCTTCATAAGCTTAACTTCACCAGACTAGTGGAACAGATGGAGGAGGAATTTAAAAGGTGGGACATGGTGCCGCTATCGCTGGCGGGCAGAGTGCAATCCGTCAAAATGACGGTTCTCCCGAGGTTCTTGTTCCTCTTCCAGTGCTTGCCCATCTTTATCCCTAGGGCCTTTTTTAAAAGGGTGACCAGCAGCATCATGGGATTTGTTTGGGCGCATGGCACCCCGAGGGTGAAGAGGGTCTTCTTGGAGCGGAGTAGAGAGGGGGGGGTCTGGCGTTGCCCAACCTCTCGGGGTACTACTGGGCGGCCAACGTGTCGATGGTGCGTAAGTGGGTAATGGAGGGGGAGGGGGCAGCATGGAAACGGATGGAGAGGGCGTCCTGTGGAGATACAAGCCTGGGGGCCCTGGTAACGGCGCCGTGGCCGCTCCCTCCCACGAGGTATACCACGAGTCCGGTGGTGGCGGCTACCCTCAAGATTTGGGGGCAGTGGAGGCGACATAGGGGAGAAGTGGGGGGCTCGATGGAGGCTCCGTTAAGGGGGAACCATAGATTTGTCCCGGGGAACATGGATGAGGGATTTCGGGGATGGTATAGAGCGGGCATTAGACAGCTAAGGACCTGTTTATTGATGGGAGGTTTGCGAGCCTGGGGGAGTTGGAGGAGAAATTTGGGCTCCCGCCGGGAAACATGTTTAGATATCTGCAGGTAAAGGCATTTGCTAGACGGCAGGTGGAGGGATTCCCTTCGCTTCCCACGAGGGGGGTGAGTGACAGGGTGCTCTCGGGGGTCTGGGTCGGGGAGGGGAAGATATCTGATATCTACAAGCTTATGCAGGAGGTGGAAGAGGCGTCAGTAGAGGAGCTGAAAGCTAAGTGGGAGGGGGAACTGGGGGAACAGATCGAAGACGGGACATGGGCTGATGCCCTGGAGAGGGTAAATTCTTCCTCCTCGTGTGCGCGGCTTAGCCTCATCCAATACAAGGTGCTGCATAGGGCCCACATGACTGGGACGAGGATGAGTAGGTTCTTTGGGGGTGAAGACAGGTGTGTCAGGTGCTCGGGGAGTCCAGCGAACCATGCCCATATGTTCTGGGCATGCCCGGCACTGGAGGAGTTCTGGAAGGGGGTGGCGAGGACGGTGTCGAGGGTGGTGGGATCCAGGGTCAAGCCAGGATGGGGACTCGCGATATTTGGGGTTGTGGTGGAGCCGGGAGTGCAGGAGGCCGGTGTTCTGGCCTTTGCGTCCCGAGTAGCCCGGCGAAGGATTTTGCTACAGTGGAAGGATGCGAGGCCCCCAAGCGTGGAGACCTGGATCAATGACATGGCGGGCTTTATTAAGCTTGAGAAGGTTAAATTCGCCCTGAGAGGGTCGGTACAAGGGTTCTTAAAAGTGGGGGGGGGGGGGGGGGGGGGGGGTCGGGGGTGGGGGGGGGTCGGGGGGTGGGGGGGTCTGGGGGGGTGGGGCGGGTGGGGGGGTGGGGGGGGGTCGGGGTGGGGGTGGGGGGGGTGGGGGGGGGTCGGGGGGTCGGGGGGTGGGGGGAGTGGGGGGGGCTGGGGGGGTGGGCCGGGTGGGGGGGTGGGGCGGGTGGGGGGGTCGGGGGTGGGGGGAGTGTGATACATGTGATGTTACGGTATGGGGGGAATTGTGGGTGTTATGGGGCTGTTAGTTGCATATTACTGCTTGTTGCTATACTTGTTATATTTTTATATTTTCTGTAAAAAATTCCAATAAAATTATTTTAAAAAAAGAAGAAATTGTACAAGACCACACTTGGAATACTGTGTTCAGTTCTGGTCACCCTATTATAGAAAGGATATTATTAAACTAGAAACAGTGCAGAAAAGATTTACTAGGATGATACCTGGACTTGATAGTCTGAGTTATAAGGAGAGGCTGGATAGACTTGGACATTTTTCCCTGGAGTGTAGGAGGCTTAGGGGTGATCTTATAGAGGTCTATAAAATAATGAGGAGCATAGATAAGGTAGGTAAGGTCGACATCTTTCCCCAAAGGTAGAGGAGTCTAAAACTAGAGGGCACAGGTTTAAGGTGAGAGGGGAAAGATACGAAAGGGTCCAGAGGGGAAGTTTCTTCACACAGAGGGTGGGGAGTGTCTGGAACGAGCTGCCAGAGGCAGTGTTGGAGGCGGCTACAATTTTGGCTTTTAAAAAGCAGTTAGACAGTTACATGGGCAGGGTGGGTACAGAGGGATATGGGCCAAATGCGGGCAATTGGGTCTAGCTTAGTGATAGACACTGGGTGGCATGGACAAGCGGGGCCAAATGGCCTGTTTGTATGCTTAAACACTATAGCCGGATTCTCCGATCCCACGGCCAAGTTCTGAAGCCAGCGTCGAAAGTGGTGCGAGCTCTCCGGTGTCAACGGGCCCCCAGGCCCAGGTATTTACCCCTTCCCAGGGGGCTAGTACGGTGCCGGAGTGGTGTCCGCTGCTCCAGCCGACGCGGGTCCGTGCATGCGCGCCACGGCCGGCGCGAGTTCACGCATGCACGTTGGTTCCCGTCTCCGCGCCGGCCCCCGGGCAATGTGGCGGAGCCCTACAGGGGCCTGGCAGGGAGGAACAGAGACCCCCCCCACGGAAATAGCCTTCCCGCCAATCGGTAGCCCCCGATCGTGGGCCAGGCCACCGCGGAGGCCCCCCCTGTAGTTGGATCCCCCTGTCCCCACCCCAACCAGGACGGCCCCCGCAGCCAGAACTCCGAGGTCCCGCTGGATCGGACCATACGTAACCTACACCGGCGACTCGGCCGAACTCAGCGGGCACTCGGCCTGTCGAGGCGCGGAGAATCGCTGGGGGGGGTGGGGCTTTCAGCGGCCCCCGACCGGCGCGGCGGCAATCCTACGGGTGCCGGAGAATCAGCGCCGGAGAATCGGCAGACGGGTATCGGAGCGGCGTGGCGCGATTCTCGCAGCCCCACCCCCTCCCCCGGCGATTCTCCGACCTGCAGGTAATCGGAGAATCCCGGCCAATCACTCTGATAGTTTCTTGTTTAAATTCAGCAGCAGAGAATATTTTCCAAGACCAGGAACCTTGCCTGAGATTAGGAATAGGGTTGGAATAACCGAGGGTCAGGGAGATGCAATTTGAACTTTGACTCCCACTCAGATTCTGTTACACATTCAAACCTGCTGATGACAGAGCGCAAACCTTACAGCTCAGTGGCTGGTGAAAAACCATTGAGCTGGAGTCATTAATTCACATTCCACGTGTTGGGTACCCCCATCCTGCTGACCACTTCTGTATTTTCTGGTTTTATTTCTGAGTTTCAAACCAATTTGGTGATTTCCCCTTAATCATTACCTTTCCTCTACCACTAGATGGTGAATTAGTCTTTTACAAGAACGTTCCTGTTGGAAATTGATGGGGAAAAGCAGGATGATGTGTCACTGAAGGGCGCGATTGTTCCACCGCATTGCACCCTGCGCCAATCAATTTCATAAAATCTCACCTGATGTCACAATCAGGCTCATTTAAATATGTCTGTGCCGGATTCTCCCAATGCCTGGGAACTAAAGGCCTCACCTGGGACACTGCGCCTCACCTGGGAGACCGCGCTTCACCTGGGAGACCGCGCTTCACCTGGGAGACCGCGCCTCACCTGGGAGACCGCGCTTCACCTGGGAGACCGCGCTTCACCTGGGAGACCGCGCTTCACCTGGGAGACCGCGCTTCACCTGAGAGACCGCGCTTCACCTGGGAGACCGCGCTTCAGCTGGGAGACCGCGCTTCACCTGGGAGACCGCGCTTCAGCTGGGAGACCGCGCTTCACCTGGGAGACCGCGCCTCACCTGGGAGACCGCACCTCACCTGGGAGACCGCGCTTCACCTGGGAGACCGCGCTTCACCTGGGAGACCGCGCTTCAGCTGGGAGACCGCGCTTCAGCTGGGAGACCGCGCTTCAGCTGGGAGACCGCGCTTCACCTGGGAGACCGCGCTTCACCTGGGAGACCGCGCTTCAGCTGGGAGACCGCGCTTCACCTGGGAGACCGCGCTTCACCTGGGAGACCGAGCCTCACCTGGGAGACCGCGCTTCACCTGAGAGACCGAGCCTCACCTGGGAGACCGCGCCTCACCTGGGAGACCGCGCTTCAGCTGGGAGACCGCGCTTCACCTGTGAGACCGCGCCTCACCTGGGAGACCGCGCCTCACCTGGGAGACCGCGCTTCACCTGGGAGACCGCGCTTCACCTGTGAGACCGCGCCTCACCTGGGAGACCGCGCCTCACCTGGGAGACCGCGCTTCACCTGGGAGACCGCGCTTCGCCTGGGAGACCGCGCTTCACCTGGGAGACCGCGCTTCACCTGGGAGACCGCGCTTCGCCTGGGAGACCGCGCTTCGCCTGGGAGACCGCGCTTCACCTGGGAGACCGCGCTTCGCCTGGGAGACCGCGCTTCGCCTGGGAGACCGCGCTTCACCTGGGAGACCGCGCTTCACCTGGGAGACCGCGCTTCGCCTGGGAGACCGCGCTTCACCTGGGAGACCGCGCTTCACCTGGGAGACCGCGCTTCACCTGGGAGACCGCGCTTCGCCTGGGAGACCGCGCTTCACCTGGGAGACCGCGCTTCACCTGGGAGACCGCGCTTCAGCTGGGAGACCGCGCTTCACCTGGGAGACCGCGCTTCACCTGGGAGACCGCGCTTCACCTGGGAGACCGCGCCTCACCTGGGAGACCGCACCTCACCTGGGAGACCGCGCTTCACCTGGGAGACCGCGCTTCACCTGGGAGACCGCGCTTCAGCTGGGAGACCGCGCTTCAGCTGGGAGACCGCGCTTCAGCTGGGAGACCGCGCTTCACCTGGGAGACCGCGCTTCACCTGGGAGACCGCGCTTCAGCTGGGAGACCGCGCTTCACCTGGGAGACCGCGCTTCACCTGGGAGACCGAGCCTCACCTGGGAGACCGCGCTTCACCTGAGAGACCGAGCCTCACCTGGGAGACCGCGCTTCACCTGGGAGACCGCGCTTCACCTGGGAGACCGCGCTTCACCTGGGAGACCGCGCTTCGCCTGGGAGACCGCGCTTCACCTGGGAGACCGCGCTTCACCTGGGAGACCGCGCCTCACCTGGGAGACCGCGCTTCAGCTGGGAGACCGCGCTTCAGCTGGGAGACCGCGCTTCGCCTGAGAGACCGCGCCTCACCTGGGAGACCGCGCTTCACCTGAGAGACCGCGCTTCGCCTGAGAGACCGCGCTTCACCTGAGAGACCTCGCCTCACCTGGGAGACCGCGCCTCACCTGGGAGACCGCGCTTCAGCTGGGAGACCGCGCTTCGCCTGAGAGACCGAGCCTCACCTGAGAGACCGCGCTTCACCTGGGAGACCGCGCCTCACCTGGGAGACCACGCTTCAGCTGGGAGACCGCGCCTCACCTGGGAGACCGCGCCTCACCTGGGAGACCGCGCTTCAGCTGGGAGACCGCGCTTCAGCTGGGAGACCGCGCCTCACCTGGGAGACCGCGCCTCACCTGGGAGACCGCGCTTCACCTGGGGACCGCGGGTCCGGGGGGTGCCCTGACCTTAAGAGGTGGGGTGAGGGGGGGACTCGAGGGCCCTGTGTGAAGCAGTCTGGGTGCAGTGGGTGCTCCGGAACCTGTGATGGGGTCGAAGATCGGGGTGGCATTTAACAATGGCGACCTGATCCGCTGAGCTCTCCAGTGATGCAGATTAGGTAAGTGTGGCCTGGATGGGGTGTTCTCCAAGACAGCAAAGTGCTGTTCGATAGCGAGAAACAGCTCGCTAAATACGCCCAAACAGGGCTCTGTTTTTGTTCTGTTTAATCGCGCCCTTAGTCGTTTCTTTGGAGAAATGCACCCTAAACCACTCACAGCTCAGTGACATGTGGAGTTTTCAATTTGATAAGTCCCATAGCAGAAATAGAAGCAGGAGGAGGCCATTCAGCCCCTCAAGACTGCTCCACCATTCAATGAGATCAAACGCGTCAGCAACTTTTAACATTGGCTGGCGTGCTTCAACAGCTACCTCTCTACTACAGACAATCAACCATCAAAGGAGCAGAAACTCCACATCATCCACTCGAGCGTGGGCACCGCCGTTTACTCGATGATAGAGGACGAACTGGACTATGATGTCGCCATGGATCTACTAAAAGGACACTTCATCAAGGCCAGTAAACCAGGTCTACGCGAGGCACCTCCTGGCAACAAGGCAACAATTCCCCGGTGAGTCCCTCGATGAATTCTATCGGGCCCTCATTGTCCTGGGGAGAAACTGCTCCTGCCCACAGGTCACTGCTGCGGAGCACACCGAACTCTTGATTAGGGAGGCCTTTGTGGCGGGCATGCAGTCACCCCGAATACGGCAGAGACTTTTAGAGACGGACACTCTCAGCCTCACTGAGGGACGGACCCTCGCATCCTCCTTAGAGATCGCTGACCGCAACGTGCGCGGGTATGCCCCCGGCCGCGCGGCAGCCCCTTGGGCAGCGTGGCACAGCCCCCTCACCCCCCACCGACTCGGACCCCCAGACCTGCGCTGCAGGACACCCAGACAAGCCCGCGGGCCCCCGCTGCCATTTCTGTGGGCAGGCCAAACACCCCCGCCCGCGCTGCCCGGCCCGCACCGCAGTCTGCAAGAACTGCGGCAAAAAGGGCCATTTCGCGGCCGTCTACCTTCCAAGTCGGTCGCTGCCGTTCCAGACAGCGACCCCCCCCCCCCCCGCACTCCTCTAGGGCCCCGTGCGGCCCGCGGACCTCGCTGCCTCCTCCCCCCACCGCCCCGAGAGATCCATGGCCGCCACCATCTTGGGCCCCCGACTCCACGTGTGACCCCAGGGCACCGCCATCTTGTTCATCCCCCACCACGGGGGTCCGACGGGCGCCGCCATCTTGGATCGGCACGGAGGACCCCGCAAGCGATTACTCCGTCCTGGATGATGACTCCGCGTTCCTGCCACGACTCGCCTCGGTGATACTGCACCAGACACGGCCCCACACGCTTTCCACGGCGACCACACAGATCCACCTCAACGGTCGCGAAACAAGCTGCCTACTGGACTCCGGGAGCACAGAGAGTTTCTTCCACCCCGACACGGTAAGATGCTGCGCGCTCCCCGTCCACCCCGACACGGTAAGATGCTGCGCGCTCCCCGTCCACCCCGGCACGGTAAGATGCTGCGTGCTCCCCGTCCACCCCGGCACGGTAAGACGCTGCGCGCTCCCCGTTCACCCCGACACGGTAAGATGCTGCGTGCTCCCCGTCCACCCCGACACGGTAAGATGCTGCGCGCTCCCCGTCCACCCCGACACGGTAAGACGCTGCGCGCTCCCCGTCCACCCCGACACGGTAAGATGCTGCGCGCTCCCCGTCCACCCCGACACGGTAAGATGCTGCGCGCTCCCCGTCCACCCCGACACGGTAAGATGCTGCGCTCTCCCCGTCCACCCCGACACGGTAAGATGCTGCGCGCTCCCCGTCCACCCCGACACGGTAAGATGCTGCGCTCTCCCCGTCCACCCCGGCATGGTAAGATGCTGCGCGCTCCCCGTCCACCCCGGCACGGTAAGATGCTGCGCGCTCCCCGTCCACCCCGACACGGTAAGATGCTGCACGCTCCCCGTCCACCCCGACACGGTAAGATGCTGCGCGCTCCCCGTCCACCCCGACACGGTAAGATGCTGCGCGCTCCCCGTCCACCCCGGCACGGTAAGATGCTGCGCGCTCCCCGTCCACCCCGGCACGGTAAGATGCTGCGCGCTCCCCGACACGGTAAGACGCTGCGCGCTCCCCGTCCACCCCGACACGGTAAGATGCTGCGCGCTCCCCGTCCACCCCAACACGGTAAGACGCTGCGCGCTCCCCGTCCACCCCGACACGGTAAGATGCTGCGCTCTCCCCGTCCACCCCGGCACGGTAAGATGCTGCGCGCTCCCCGTTCACCCCGACACGGTAAGACGCTGCGCGCTCCCCGTCCACCCCGACACGGTAAGATGCTGCGCGCTCCCCGTCCACCCCGACACGGTAAGACGCTGCGCGCTCCCCGTCCACCCCGACACGGTAAGATGCTGCGTGCTCCCCGTCCACCCCGACACGGTAAGATGCTGCGCGCTCCCCGTCCACCCCGACACGGTAAGATGCTGCGCGCTCCCCGTCCACCCCGGCACGGTAAGATGCTGCGCGCTCCCCGTTCACCCCGGCACGGTAAGACGCTGCGCGCTCCCCGTTCACCCCGGCACGGTAAGACGCTGCGCGCTCCCCGTCCACCCCGACACGGTAAGACGCTGCGCGCTCCCCGTCCACCCCGACACGGTAAGATGCTGCACGCTCCCCGGCACGGTAAGATGCTGCGCGCTCCCCGTCCACCCCGACACGGTAAGATGCTGCACGCTCCCCGGCACGGTAAGACGCTGCGCGCTCCCCGTTCACCCCGGCACGGTAAGATGCTGCGCGCTCCCCGTCCACCCCGACACGGTAAGATGCTGCGTGCTCCCCGTCCACCCCGACACGGTAAGATGCTGCGCGCTCCCCGTTCACCCCGACACGGTAAGATGCTGCGCGCTCCCCGTTCACCCCGGCACGGTAAGATGCTGCGCTCTCCCCGTCCACCCCGACACGGTAAGATGCTGCGCGCTCCCCGTTCACCCCGACACGGTAAGATGCTGCGCGCTCCCCGTTCACCCCGGCACGGTAAGATGCTGCGCGCTCCCCATCCACCCCGACACGGTAAGATGCTGCGCGCTCCCCATCCACCCCGACACGGTAAGATGCTGCGTGCTCCCCGTTCACCCCGACACGGTAAGATGCTGCGCTCTCCCCGTCCACCCCGACACGGTAAGATGCTGCGCGCTCCCCGTTCACCCCGGCACGGTAAGACGCTGCGCGCTCCCTGTCCACCCCGACACGGTAAGATGCTGCGCGCTCCCCGTCCACCCCGACACGGTAAGATGCTGCGCGCTCCCCGTCCACCCCGACACGGTAAGATGCTGCGCGCTCCTCGGCACGGTAAGACGCTGCGCGCTCCCCGTTCACCCCGGCACGGTAAGATGCTGCGCGCTCCCCGTTCACCCCGGCACGGTAAGACGCTGCGCGCTCCCCGTCCACCCCGGCACAGTAAGATGCTGCGCGCACCCCGTCCACCCCGACACGGTAAGATGCTGCGCGCTCCCCGTCCACCCCGACACGGTAAGATGCTGCGCGCTCCCCGTTCACCCCGACACGGTAAGATGCTGCACGCTCCCCGTCCACCCCGACACGGTAAGATGCTGCGCGGTCCCCGTCCACCCCGGCACGGTAAGATGCTGCGCGGTCCCCGTCCACCCCGGCACGGTAAGATGCTGCGCGCTCCCCGTTCACCCCGACACGGTAAGATGCTGCGCGCTCCCCGTCCACCCCGACACGGTAAGATGCTGCGTGCTCCCCGTTCACCCCGGCACGGTAAGACGCTGCGCGCTCCCCGTTCACCCCGGCACGGTAAGATGCTGCGCGCTCCCCGTCCACCCCGGCACGGTAAGATGCTGCGCGCTCCCCGTCCACCCCGACACGGTAAGATGCTGCGCTCTCCCCGTCCACCCCAGCACGGTAAGACGCTGCGCGCTCCCCGTCCACCCCGGCACGGTAAGACGCTGCGCGCTCCCCGTCCACCCCGACACGGTAAGATGCTGCGCGCTCCCCGTCCACCCCGACACGGTAAGACGCTGCGCGCTTCCCGTCCACCCCGACACGGTAAGATGCTGCGCGCTCCCCGTCCACCCCGGCACGGTAAGACGCTGCGCGCTCCCCGTTCACCCCGGCACGGTAAGATGCTGCGCGCTCCCCGTCCACCCCGACACGGTAAGATGCTGCGCGCTCCCCGTCCACCCCGACACGGTAAGATGCTGCGCGCTCCTCGTTCACCCCGACACGGTAAGATGCTGCGTGCTCCCCGTTCACCCCGACACAGTAAGATGCTGCGCGCTCCCCGTCCACCCCGACACGGTAAGATGCTGCGCGCTCCCCGTCCACCCCGACACGGTAAGATGCTGCGCGCTCCCCGTCCACCCCGACACGGTAAGATGCTGCGTGCTCCCCGTCCACCCCGACACGGTAAGATGCTGCGCGCTCCCCGTTCACCCCGACACGGTAAGATGCTGCGCGCTCCCCGTCCACCCCGACACGGTAAGATGCTGCGCGCTCCCCGTTCACCCCGACACGGTAAGATGCTGCGCGCTCCCCGTCCACCCCGGCACGGTAAGGCGCTGCGCGCTCCCCGTTCACCCCGACACGGTAAGATGCTGCGCGCTCCTCGTTCACCCCGTAAAGCACAAAATCGCTCTGCCGTCTGGTTCGCACTCCGTCCTAATCACCGGGTGCTGCGTAGCGGACCTCACGGTCCAGGGGAGGGTTTTTAAAAACTATAAACTCCTCGTCCTCCCCCGCATCTGCGCACCGGCACTTCTTGGACTGGATTCTCAGTGCAACCTGCAGAGCCTAACTTTTAAATTCGGCGGCCCTATTCCCCCCCTCACTGTCTGCAGCCTCGCCTCCCTCAAGGTCGACCCCCCTTCCTTGTTTGCGAACCTCACACTGGATTGCAAACCCGTCGCCACCAGGAGCAGACGGTACAGTGCCCAGGACAGGACCTTCATCAGGTCCGAGGTCCAGAGGCTCCTGTAGGAAGGGGTTATTGAGGCCAGCAACAGTCCCTGGCCAGCACAAGTGCTGGTGGTTAAGACTGGGGAGCAAAACCGTATGGTCATCGATTACAGTCAGACCATCAACAGCTTTACGCAGCTGGACGCGTATCCTCTCCCCCGTATCTCCGACCTGGTTAACAGGATCGCGAAGTACAAAATCTTTTCCACGGTGGACCTTATGTCCGCCTACCACCAGCTCCCCATCCGCGCGAGTGACCGAAGGTACACTGCGTTCGAAGCGGATGGGCGACTCTGCCACTTTTTAAGGGTTCCCTTTGGTGTCACGAATGGAATCTCGGTCTTTCAAAGGGAGATGGACCGAATGGTTGACCAATATGATTTATGAGCCACTTTCCCGTATCTCGACAATGTCACCATCTGCGGCCACGACCAGCAGGACCACGACGCCAACCTCCAGAAATTCCTCCAAACCGCAAAACTCCTTAACCTCACTTACAATAAGGATAAATGCGTGTTTAGCACCGACTGTCTAGCCATCCTCGGCTACGTAGTGCGTAACGGAGTGATAGGCCCCGACCCCAAACGCATGCGCCCCCTGATGGAACTCCCTCTCCCCAACTCCCTCAAATCCCTCAAACGCTGTCTGGGCTTCTTTTCTTATTAACCCCAGTGGGTCCCTAACTACGCCAACAAAGCCCGTCCCCTCATCCAGTCCACCTCCTTTCCCCTGTCGATGGAGGCCCGCCAGGCCTTTAGCCGCATCAAAGCGGATATCGCAAAGGCCACGATGCATGTGATCGACGAGTCCCTCCCCTTCCAGGTCGAGAGCGATGCATCAGAAGTAGCTCTGGCGGCCACCCTGAACCAAGCGGGCAGACCCGTGGCCTTCTTCTCCAGAACTCTCCAGGCTTCCGAACTCCGCCACCCCTCTGTGGAAAAGGAGGCACAGCCCATAGTCGAAGCCGTGCGACATTGGAGGCACTATTTGGCCGGCAGGAGGTTTACCCTCCTCACAGACCAACGGTCAGTAGCTTTCATGTTTGATAATGCACAAAGGGGCAAGATTAAGGACGACAAGATCTTACGGTTGTCCTGGTACAACTACGATATCTTATATCGTCCTGGGAAGCTCAATGAGCCTCCCGATGCCCTGTCCCGCGGTACCTGCGCCAGCGCGCAGATAGACCGTCTCCGCACCCTCCACACGGACCTCTGCCATCCAAGGGTCACCCGCTTCTTTTATTTCATTAAGACCCGCAACCTTCCCTACTCCATCGAGGAGGTCAGGACCGTGACCAGGGATTGCCACATTTGCGCGGAGTGCAAACCGCACTTTTACCGCCCCGAGCAGGCGCACCTGGTAAAGGCTTCCCGCCCCTTTGAACGTCTCAGCGTGGACTTCAAGGGTCCCCTCCCCTCCAACAACCGCAACATATACTTCCCTTTTGCCATCCCCTGCCCCAACATGACCACTTCAACTATCATCAAAGCCCTCCACTCCATTTTCTCCCTGTTCAGTTACCCTGCGTACATCCACAGCGATCGGGGGTCCTCCTTTATGAGTGACGAGCTGTGTCAATTCCTGCTCAGCAGGGGCATCGCCTCTAGCAGGATGACCAGTTATAACCCCCGGGGTAACGGGCAGGTCGAGAGGGAGAACGGTACGGTCTGGAAGACCGTCCTGCTGGCCCTACGGTCCAGGTGTCTCCCAGTCTCCCACTGGCAAGAGGTTCTCCCAGACACCCTCCACTCTATTCAGTCTCTCCTCTGTACTGCCACGAATCAAACACCTCATGAACATCTTCTTGTTTTCCTCAGGAAGTCTTCCTCTGGGACCCCACCCCTGACCTGGCTGGCAACCCCCGGGCCCATCTTGCTCCGGAAGCATGTGCAGGTGCACAAGTCTGACCCGTTGGTTGAGCGAGTCCAGTTACTCCACGCCAACCCGCAGTCTGCGTATGTGGAGTATCCCGACGGACGACAGGACACAATCTCCCTTCGGGACCTGGCACCCGCCGGCGTGCGGCCACACCCCCCAACACCAACACCCTCCCCCCAGTTCCGACCCCCCCCCCCCAGCGCCCCCACAACCCAGCGCACAGGAACCCCTTCCCCCAGCTCGGCTACCACCAACTCCGACCAGGGGTACAGACACAGGACCACGACCGCCGCTCCCAGAGTCACGGACGACCACCGCTCCAACGTCACCGGCGCCGCTGCGCAGGTCCGGCACCAATCCAGCTGATCGAGTCAATTTGATGGACCTTATGGACTTTCATGTTCTGCACATGTTCCTTGCCGATGTTTTTGTATTATTATTACTATGGTTATTGCTGTTTTTTTTTCTCTCTTGTACACTGTGTATAGCATGGTTTTCTTGCACATTCGCCGCGGGTCAGTGGGAAGCCATAGTTACCTCAGTACTACCCGAGAAGGTCTCTAGTCATACTACCAGTTTTATGGGCCATACACCACCCCCCCCCTCCCCATTTCTCCAGCCACTCCTTCCCACCCCCTCGCTTCTTTCTCCACAAGGGGTGAATGTGGTAGTATGGCTAGAGAGATCATATTACCGGAGAACCAAACTGCCATTGGTACAGCAGCCTCGCTGCCCATTGGCCCAGGCAAGTCATGTGCCTCTCTGCCAATTGGTTGTGGCTGGTCATGTGACTCCCCGCTGATTGGCTGAGAGGTTGGTAGCTCCGCCTACAAGGCGGGGTATAAGAGCTCGTGTTGGCTGGCAGTCGGCCTTTCTCTGTACGACCACTGCCGGGCTCACATCTAGCGTATTAAAGCCTGTTGTTTGGAACTTCACTACGACTCGAGTCCAATTGATGGTGCATCAGTGTTTTATTAATGTTTCACACCAATATGTTAGGAAACGAGCCGATAGTTTCACGACTGTGAGAATTCCTAAGAGTGAGAGAACGACAAACAGAAACCAGAGGCAGCAACAGGTGGAAAGAAGGAAAATCCACATTAAACCAATAGACATGAAGTCACAGTCATCCTCACCCACGGTATATCCAAAATACTCTGGTGATGGGTCAGATATCGAATTCCGTGGCTGATACAGATTAATGAGCAACTGAGTAACTGAGTGCATCGCAAGTTCTCCCCAGGCCATATGTTGCCCACTACTCGCCGTTAGATACTGTTCACATAAGACGTACAAGAGATCTTGTGTGTTAAGGATTGAGGTATAAGGAAATACTCAAGTAACTTGTTTGGGCTAAATTCCAGCAAAACATTTTGAAAAGCAACCACCTCAAATACACAAGAAATTCCATCTGCAAACTCTTCTCAGAAAATGCCAGTTCCCTCAAAAAGGTTCACTGGAAGGCCACTCACCACATTTACTGGAGTTAAAGGGTGGTGGTTAACCCCCTTAACCAATCCCCCATTTCCACCCTAAACCCACCCAGATATTTGGAGCCTGCGCTGTAAACCCAGTCTGTGATGAGTCGCTTCTTTGACTTGACTCTGCTACAATGAGAGTGTCTTCACTTAATGTTCTGTTGAAGAGCGCGGTGAGGAAATGGAAGAGACTGAGCTTGTGGCTTCCAGGGGCAAGGGTCACCTAATGTATCTCACTCATTGCATCACTTATAGTTCCTAAAAGCACCAGAAGAACAGGACAGGCAGAGCTCAGAGTGACACAGCTTTCAATAAATAAAGATTACCTATTAAATAAAATCCACTCTGCACAGAGCAGCCTGCCCTGGAGGAGCTGGGGCCCCGGGATGGCCCTGCACAGAGCAGCCTGCCCCGGGAGGGCCCTGCATAGAGCAGCCTGTCCCAGAGGAGCTGGGGTCCCGGGAGGGCCCTGCACAGAGCAGCCTGTCCCGGGAGGGCCCTGCATAGAGCAGCCTGCCCCGGGAGGGCCCTGCATAGAGCAGCCTGCCCCGGAGGGGCTGGGGCCCCGGGAGGGCCCTGCACGGGGCAGCCTGTCCCGGGAGGGCCCTGCACAGAGCAGCCTGCCCCGGGAGGGCCCTGCCCTGCACAGAGCAGCCTGCCCCGGAGGGGCTGGGGCCCCGGGAGGGCCCTGCACGGGGCAGCCTGTCCCGGGAGGGCCCTGCACAGAGCAGCCTGCCCCGGAGGAGCTGGGGCCCCGGGAGGGCCCTGCACAGAGCAGCCTGCCCCGGAGGAGCTGGGGTCCCGGGAGGGCCCTGCATAGAGCAGCCTGCCCCGGAGGAGCTGGGGTCCCGGGAGGGCCCTGCACAGAGCAGCCTGTCCCGGAGGAGCTGGGGTCCCGGGAGGGCCCTGCACAGAGCAGCCTGCCCTGGAGGAGCTGGAACCAGCCGGTGAGGATGGAGAGTCAACCGTCCAATGAGCCGGAGTTGGGGGGAGGAGACGTCACATCAAGCCCTGTGTGTACCGTCACCACCTGTCCTTTGAGGACCTGCCGGACCGAAAGTGTCAGTGAAGACTTTGGCTAGCCGGAGAAACCGGGCGACATCGGGATAAACTTCACCTGTATAAAGTGATGCGAATTGGTCCAGATTATTCTGGAATGTCCGGCTGGTCTCTCTGTGTTTTTGGGTTCAGTTTTGTTTGGGACCTGCAGAACTAAATAGAATCCTTTTTGAATCTCTCTCCCAGGAGAAGGGAATTCTCTGGAAGTCCCTTCATGTACACAGAGCAGTTAGTGAGTATTCAACACCTGAAGATAGAGTTTGAGGAGGGGAACTTTCCCGCTCCCTCTCCCATTAGAGGTACCTGGCCGCACGGAAACGGCTGCTCTGATATTCTGTTTAACTGAATCAAGCTGTTGACGAATCTGCTGAAACTGGCCACATATCAGAAACTGAGCAGTCCAGAAGTATATCTTCTGAGGGTAAGGCTCAGCTCAACACATGTTAGAGTGTGACCCCAGAGGGGATCCCGCAGCCTGAGAGTTCAGCCTGAGTGGTCCAGCTAGAAGATCCAGACCCAACCAACAGTTCAACACTTTGCATCCTGGAGAGATCGCTGCCTACAAGGACAGCGACAGAAGTCTGACACCAGGTTAAAGTCCAACAGGTTTGTTTCAAACACGAGCTTTCGGAGCACTGCTCCTTCCTGAGGTGACATCAACCCAGCAGCCAAGATCCTCAAATCTCTCATCCTGTATAATCATGTTACTTTTAATCCTTTCCCTGTCCCCTACCGTATGTCTGTGTGTGTCTGGCTGGAGGGCGTGACAGGTTTTGGAATAGGTGGATTAGTAGGCCATTGTTCCATTATTTCCTTTATATGTTCATCTTTTACTCTTGTTATAAATAAACAGTTTGTTAATGATTTACTTATAAATCCGGTGTCTGTAACTCATTGGAGCAATCAAGGGTTAAAGATCTCAGGAAAATACACAAATGATTGGTTAATTCCCTCATGTTGGGACTCTGGGGTCTGTGGGACTGGAACTGACTGTGCAGTTGCCCAGGATGTCGTAACAGTTTGCTGGTCTTTATAGCGAGAGGATTCGAGTACAGGAACAGGGATATGTTGCTGCAATTATACAGGGCCTTGGTGAGGCCACACCTGGAGTATTGTGTGCCGTTATGGTCTCCTTATCTGAGGAAGAATGTTCTTGCTGTAGAGGGAGCGAAGGTTTACCAGACTGATTCCTGGGATGGCGGGACTGATGTATGAGGAGAGACTGAATCGGTTAGGATTGTATCCGTTGGAGTTCAGAAGAATGTGGGGGAAATATCCTCGAAATCTATAAAATCCCAACAGGACAGGACAGGGTAGGTGCAGGAAGGATGTACCCCGATGGGGACAGGGTAGATACAGGAAGGATGTTCCCGATGGGGACAGGGTAGATGCAGGAAGGATGTTCCCGATGGGGACAGGGTAGATGCAGGAAGGATGTTCCCGATGGGGACAGGGTAGATGCAGGAAGGATGTTCCCGATGGGGACAGGGTAGATGCAGGAAGGATGTACCCCGATGGGGACAGGGTAGATACAGGAAGGATGTTCCCGATGGGGACAGGGTAGATACAGGAAGGATGTTCCCGATGGGGACAGGGTAGATACAGGAAGGATGTTCCCGATGGGGACAGGGTAGATACAGGAAGGATGTTCCCGATGGTGGGGGTGTCCAGAACTAGGGGGCACAGTCTGAGGATACGGGGTAGACCATTCAGGACTGAGGTGAGGAGACATTTCTTCACCCAGAGAGTGGTCGGTCTGTGGATTTTGTCAACACAGGATGAAGTTGAGGCCAAAATATTGCATGTTTCCAAGAAGCAGTTAGATAAAGCACTTGGGGCGAAGGGGATCAAAGGCTATGGGGGGAAAGCAAGATTAGGCTATTGAGTTGGATGATCAGCCATGATCATAATGGATGGCAGAGCAGGCTTGATGGGCCGAATGGCCTCCCAGGTCCTTTTTTCTATGATTCCATCTGACCACCACATGGATCAGTTACAAAATCCTGAATCATTTAAGAAACAGACGCAGGAAATCACAGTGACTCAGTCTCAGTGGGTCAGATTAACAATGACAAGCGGCCAAATCAGCTCACCAATGGAGGAGGTAAAATTAGGTAAAAATCTTCCAGCCATATTATCGTTGAGTCTCGTACCGAGCAATCTGATTTTAGGTTGTTGATTTTTTTTAAAATTAATTTAGAGTACCCAATTCATTTTTTTCCAATTAAGGGGCAATTTAGCGTGTTCAATCCACCTACCCTGCACATCTTTCGGTTGTGGGGGCAAAACCCACGCAAACACGGGAAGAATGTGCAAACTCCATACGGACAGTGACCCAGGGCCAGGTTTGAACCTGGGACCTTGGCGCCGTGAGGCAGCAGGGCTAACCCACTGCGCCATCGTGCTGCCTTATGGTGTTGATTTAACTGTTTGAGATTCAATGCCATGTGATTTGTCTGATACTTTGCAGTGGATTCCTCTGTAACATAGAACATAGAACAGTACAGCACAGAACAGGCCCTTCGGCCCTCGATGTTGTGCCGAGCATTGTCCGAAACCAAGATCAAGCTATCCCACTCCCTGTCATTCTGGTGTGCTCCATGTGCCTATCCAATAACCGCTTGAAAGTTCCTAAAGTGTCCGACTCCACTATCACAGCAGGCAGTCCATTCCACACCCTAACCACTCTCTGAGTAAAGAACCTACCTCGGACATCCCTCCTATATCTCCCACCCTGAATCTTATAGTTATGTCCCCTTGTAACAGCTAGATCCACCCGAGGAAATAGTCTGTGAATGTCCACTCTATCTATCCCCCTCATCATCTTATAAACCTCTATTAAGTCGCCTCTCATCCTCCTTCACTCCAAAGAGAAAAGCCCTAACTTCCTCAACCTTTCCTCATAAGACCCATCCTGCAAACCAGGCAGCATCCTGGTAAATCTCCTTTGCACCCTTTCCAATGCTTCCACATCCTTCCTATAATGAGGTGACCAGAACTGCACACAGTACTCCAAATGTGGTCCCACCAGGGTCATGTACAGTTGCAGCATAACCCCACGGCTCTTAAACTCAAGCCCCCTGTTAATAAACGCTAACACACTATAAGCCTTCTTTGCGGCTCTATCCACTTGAGTGGCAACCTTCAGAGATCTGTGGACATGAACCCCAAGATCTCTCTGTTCCTCCACATTCCTCAGAACCCTGCCGTTGACCCCGTAATCCGCATTCAAATTTTTTCCACCAAAATGAATCACCTCTCACTTATCAGGGTTAAACTCCATCTGCCATTTTTCGGCCCAGCTCTGCATCCTATCAATGTCTCTTTGCAGCCTACAACAGCCCTCCACCTCATCCACTACTCCACCAATCTTGGTGCCATCAGCAAATTTACTGACCCACCCTTCAGCCCCCTCCTCCAAGTCATTGATAAAAATCACAAATAGCAGAGGACCCAGCACTGATCCCTGTGGTACACCGCTGGTAACTGGTCTCCAGTCTGAAAATTTTCCATCCACCACCACCCTCTGTCTTCTATGTGATAGCCAGTTACTTATCCAATTGGCCAAATTTCCCTCTATCCCACCCCTCCTTACTTACACCACTGTAAGTGATGCAATGGGGCAGTGAGTTGTCCATGTTAAGTTATTGATAATGGAATCAGTGTATTTCACAGTGATTCAGTCTGTTCATTTCTATGAGGTGTTAACATTTTGAATGTTGTTCACAAATCCTCTCATTCAGCTGCCCTACCTATCTGTAATTATTTGGGTCTCGATGCTATTCCTCCGGTCAGCTGAACACATGGAAAATAGAGCCATTCATTTACCGTCCTTTGAGGGATTACTGTGCAAGGTTTCTAGCAACAACATCTCCTGACAGGAAAGAAACTGTTTCTTTTACACATTCCTTCACAGAAGCAATTTACGGCAAGTGATTGATTCAGAAACAGTTTTCCTAATTAACCTTACCGTTAACTGCCATTTCTGCACAGAGGTTTGAACGTTTATAAATACTGCTCTGTTTTTAGCATTCCAGCATTGGAGGAATGGCTACTTGCCACAACTGACTGTCAAAAGTACATTATTGGGTTTTGAGTTTTAAGAAACTGTGTTATTTAAGAGTTTCAAGTTTTCAGAATTTTCTTAAGAGCTCCAGCACCAGGCCAGAACTGAGAAACAGGTCCCACATCCAACCAATCAGATCTAGGCTCTGCAGTCCTGCCACGTCCAGCCGTGAATGGCGGTGGACAATTAAACAACTCACTGGAGGAGGCGGCTCCACAAATATCCCCATCCTCAATGATGGAGGAGCCCAGCACATCTGTGCAAAAGACAAGGCGGAGAGATTTGCAACAATCTGCAGCCAGAAGTGCCGAGTGGATGATCCATCTCGCACAGATGTCAGTCTTCAGACAATACGATTCACTCCGTGATACTTCAATCATTCCGAACAACTACATCTGCAGGAAGTGTAACCAATGGCAGCTCCTCACAGACCGGATGGTTCGGTTGGAGCAGCAATTGGATGGACTTAGGAGCAGGTGGCAGAAAGCATCATAGATAGCAGTTATAGAGACGTGGTCACACCCAAGGTGCAGGCAGACAGATGGGTAACCACCAGAAGGGGCAGGCAGTCAGTGTAGGAATCCCCTGTGGCTGTCCCCCTCTCTAACAGGTATACCTGTTGGGAGAGATAGCCTATCGAGGGAAAACAACAGCAGCAATCAGAACAGTGGCACCACAGCTGGCTCTGTTGCTCAGCAGGGAGGGTCAAAACGCAGAAGAGCAATAGACATAGGGGATTCTATAGTCAGGGACACAAATAAACACTTCTTTGGACGTGAAAGAGACTCCAGGATGATATGTTGCCTCCCTGGTGCCAGGGTTGAGGATGTCTCTGAATGGGCAGGGGGTATTGTGAAGGGGAGAGTGAATAGCCAAAGGTCATAGTGCATGACAAAATAGGACTGAGTCAGCACGGCTTCGTCAAGGGGAGGTCATATCTGACAAATCAGTTAGAGTTCTTTGAGGAGGTAACAAGGAAATTAGACAAAGGAGAACCGTGGACGTGATTTATTTAGATTTCCAGAAGGCCTTTGATAAGGTGCCGCATAGGAGACTGTTAAATAAGTTAAGAGCTCATGGTGTTCAGGGTAAGATCCTGGCATAGGATAGAGGATTGGCTGACTGGCAGAAGGCAGAGAGTGGGGATAAAGGGGTCTTTTTCAGGATGGCAGCCGGTGACTAGTGGTGTGCCTCAGGGGTCGGTGCTGGGACCACAGCTTTTCACAATATACATTAATGATCTGGAAGAAGGAACTGAAGGCACTGTTGCTAAGTTTGCAGACGATACAAAGATCTGTAGAGGGACAGGTAGTATTGAGGAAGCAAGGGAGCTGCAGAAGGACTTGGACAAGCTAGGAGAGTGGGCAATGAAGTGGCAAATTAAATACAATGTGGAAAAGTGTGAGGTTATGTACTTTAGAGGAAGGAATGGTGGCATAGAATTTTTTCAAAATGGGGAAATGCCCTGGAAATCAGAAGCACAAAGGGACTTGGGAGTCCTTGTTGACGATTCTCTTAAGGTTAACGTGCAGGTTCAGTCGGCAGTTAGGAAGGCAAATGCAACGTTAGCATTCATGTCAAGAGGACAAGAATACAAGACCAGGGATGTACTTCTGAGGCTGCATAAGGCTCTGGTCAGACCCCATTTGGAGTATTGTGAGCAGTTTAGGGCCCCGTATCTAAGGAAGGATGTGCTGGGGCCTTGGAAAGGGTCCAGAGGAGGTTCACAGGAATGATCCCTGGAATAAAGAGCTTGTCGTATGAGGAACAGTTGAGGACTCTGGGTTTTTACCTGTTGGAGTTTAGAAGGATGAGGGAGGATCTTATTGAAACCTACAGGATGCTGTAAGGCTTGGATAGAGAGGATGTTTCCACTTGATGGCAAAACTAGAAGCAGAGGACACAATCTCAGTCTAAATGGATGATCTTCAGCCAGAGGGTGGTGAATTTGTGGAACTCTTTGCTGTAGAAGGCTGTGGAGGCCAAATTAAGACAGAGATAGATGGGTTCTTGATTAATAAGGGGATCAGGGGTAATGGGGAGAAGGCAAGAGAATGCAAGAAGGCAAGAGAAGGGGCTGGGTTAGCACAGGGCTAAATCGCTGGCTTTGAAAGCAGACCAAGGCAGGCCCGCAGCACGGTTCAATTCCCGAACCGGCCTCCCCGAACAGGCACAGGAATGTAGCGACTAGGGGCTTTTCACAGTAACTTAGTTTGAAACCTACTTGTGACAATAAGCGATTTTCATTTCATTTCATTTCGAATGGGGATGAGAAAAATATCAGCCATGAGTGAATGGCGGAGCAGACTTGATGGGCCGAGTGGCCTATTTCTGCTCCTATATCGTATGATAGTACACAAAGGTACGAACGACAAAGGTAGGAAGAGAGATGAAGTCCTGCAGCAGGAGTTCAGGGAGTTAGGTAGAAAGTTAAAAAGACAGGAACTCTGGGGCAGTAATCTCAGGATTAGTTAGTAGGTGCCAGTGAGGCTAGAAATAGAAGGATAGTGTAGCTAAGCATGTGGTTAAACTGGTGGTGTACCTGGACCACTGGGATCTCTTCCGGCGCAGGTGGGACCTGTACAAGAAGGACGGGTTGCATCCAAACTGTAGCTGCACCAATATCCTGGCCACAAGGTTTGCTAGTGTCACACGGGAGGGTTTAAAACTAGTGTGGCAGGGGGGTGGAAACTGGGGCAATAGGTCAGAAGGTGAAATAACTGAGGGGCAATTACAGAGTAAGACTAAGAGGAAGAGCAGGGAGGGAGATGTTGCTGAACACAGCACAACTGGTGGTCTGAAATGTATTTGTTTCAATGCGAGGAGTATAACAGGTCAGACAGAAAAACTTAGAACTATGATGTTGTTGCCATTACAGAGACTTGGTTGAGGGAAGGACAGGATTGGCAGCTAAACATTCCAGGATTTCGATGTTTCAGGTGGGATAGACGGGGAGGTAAAAGGGGTGGCGGAGTTGCGCTGCTGGTTAGGGAGAATATATGGGTAGAGCTCAGGAATAGGAAGGGTGCAGCCACAATCTTGGGGGTTTACTACAGGCCTCCCAACAGCCAGCGGGCGATAGAGGAGCAGATATGGAGGCAGATTTTGGAAAGGTATAAAATCAACAGGTTTGTTATAGTGTGAGATTTTATCTTCCCCTAGATTGACTGGGACTCATGGTGCTCGGAGCCTGGATGGGGCAGAGGTTGTAAGGAGCATCGAGAAGGGTTTCACAAAGCAATATGCAAATAGTCCAATTAGGGAAGGAGCCGTACTGGTATTGGGAATGAGCCCAGCCAGGTGGTCGAAATTTCAGTAGGGGCGCATTTCGGGAATAGTGACCACAATTCAGTAAATTTTAAGGTACTGATGGATAAAGATAAGAATAGTTCTCGGGTGAAGGTGCTAAATTGGGGGAAGGCAACAATATTAGGCAGGAACTGAATAGTCTAGATTCAAGATAAAATTTACTCCCACTTGGAAATAGTCAGCAGTGGTCACCCTGCGTATATTGGATGACCATCCCTCACCATTCCTGCCCCCCAGTGCAGCCCCCTACCCCCACCCCCTGCTGACGGTCAATCTTCCTTGAAGAAGTCAATGAACGACTGCCATCTCCGAGCAAACCCCTGTAATGAACCCCTTAAGGCGAACTTAATTTTCTCTAGCCTAAGAAACCCTGCCATGTCACTGAACCACACCCCCGACTTTGGAGACTCCGAGTCCCTCCATCCCAACAGAATCCATCTCCGGGCCACCAGGGAGGCAAAGGCCAAAACGTCGGCCTCTCTCCTCCCCTGGGCTCCCAGATATTCCAATACTCTAAATGTTGCCACCTCTGGGCTCGGAGCTTTTGTAACCTTTTATATAAGTTTGGAATAAAATACATTTTTTAATAAAATGATCTTAATGAATGGCGGAGCGAGCTCGAAGGGCTGAATAGCCAAATGGCCTTCTACTGCTCCTATTTATTTTGTTTCTTTAGCTGCAAATCCCACTGATCCAGTTTAATCCTCCAGAAATGTATTCAATTGTTTGTTAAACCCATTTATTGTTCCCTTTACTGATAATTCAGACCCGGTAATTAATTGTGCTTAAATTTACTGAATAGATTTTGCACTTTCTGATCTTTTAGCCCATTTCTCCTTTACTTACGGATTTCTGTCAGTTTTCACCCAGCTGCCAAGGAAAATTCATTCCAATCTTGACGTTTTGCTTTGGTTTTCTCTTTGACCTTTGACTTTGACTCGCTGCTGACCTTTCGATTCTGTGTTTATCCCTCTGGCCTTTCACTATCTAATTTCTTTACCTTGTTCCACATTTGATCTTCTGTATTCCCTCCTTTAGCTCACTAACAGCCTCGGTTATATTCTGGATGATTCATCCAGGATTGCTGCTTTTATCGGAAGGACATTATCAGACTGACTTCCAGCTGCTCTTTGTAAGGTTTGTGTCTGATGAGTTGAAATCTCGCCTGTGGAAATGTTTGTAAGTTGGGGGAGAGGGAGGTCACTGCCGACATCACCTTGCCAAAGTCAAGTACCTGAATGAGCATTTTCCATATTTAACAAATGTCTGTGTCGCACACACACACACACTGGCTTTTTCATGATCATCGACTCCACAATAAATATTGGGCTAGAAATGGGCGGCAGGGTAGCACAGTGGTTAGGACTGTTGCTTCACAGCTCCAGGGTCTCAGGTTCAATTCCCGGCTTGGGTCACTGTCTGTGCGGAGTCTGCGCGTTCTCCCCGTGTCTGCGTGGGTTTCCTCCGGGTGCTCCGGTTTCCTCCCACAGTCCAAAGATGTGCGGGTTAGGTGGATTGGCCACGATCAATTGCCCAAAAAGGTTTGGTGGGGTTACTGGGCTACGGGCATAAGATGGAGGTGTGGACTTAAATAGGGAGTTCTTTGCAAGGGCCGGTGCCCTCTCCCTCTCTCCATTACAGTTAATTCTGATCTGCAGAAACGGCAGACTAGTGTCCAAGAGGCAGTGTGGTTGGAAATCCCACCTTTAAATTCTCAGGGAGAGAAATCTAATATTATCTCAGTGAGACCAAGAGTCAATCTGGTAGAGGTCAGTCAAGTGAAAGTGAATCCCCAGAGGAAATTCTACAGCCTGCAGTTTCTAATTGAAGGTACAAACCAGAAGGTCTGATCCAACTGGGGCAGCACGTAGCATTGTGGATAGCACAATTGCTTCACAGCTCCAGGGTCCCAGGTTCGATTCTGGCTTTGGGTCACTGTCTGTGCGGAGTCTGCACATCCTCCCCGTGTGTGCGTGGGTTTCCTCCGGGTGCTCCGGTTTCCTCCCACAGTCCAAAGATGTGCAGGTTAGGTGGATTGTGCATGATAAATTGCCCTTAGTGTCCAAAATTGCCCTTAGTGTTGGGTGGGGTTACTGGGTTATGGGGAAAGGGTGGAGGTGTTGACCTTGGGTAGGGTGCTCTTTCCAAGAGCTGGTGCAGACTCGATGGGCCGAATGGCCTCCTTCTGCACTGTAAATTCTATGAAACTGGTGGGATTCATCACTGTGTCCCATGAAGATAGCCGACTACGGAGACTACAACCTCAGCAGCAAAGATACTCATCTCACATCCATATGAATCCCCTTTATTTTGACCTTTCCCTTCCCTACTGTGTGTCTGTCGTGTGTGTGTGTGTGTGTGTGTGTGTGGGAAGAGAGTGGGACAGTGAAGGGGGAAATATTGTGGTTCTACTATCACTATTGCATCTTTATCTCTTTCCTTGTTATAAATAAAGTTATTAAATTTTACTTACAAATCTAGGGCGAAATTTTCCCCTACCCGGCAGGGCAGGGGGTCCCGGCGTAGCGGAGTGGTGCCAACCCGCTCCGCCGACTGGAGCCAAAACAGGCGCCAACAGCCTTTGGCGCTATGCCGATCGGCGTTGGGGCTGGCCGAAAGGCCTTCGCCGGTCGGCATGAGTCCGCGCATGCGCCGGAGCGTCAGCGGCTGCTGATGTCATCCTGACGCATGCGCGGTAGGGGGGGTCTCTTGCGCCTCCACCATGGTGGAGGCCGTGGCGGTGGCGGAAGGAAAAGAGTGCCTCCACGGCACAGGCCCGCCCGCCGATCGGTGGGCCCCGATCGCGGGCCAGGCCACCATGGGGCACGCCCGGGGTCTGATCGTCCCGCGCCCCCCCCCCAGACCCCGGCTGCCCACTCGTGCCGCCAATCCCGCCGGCACAGAGGTGGTTTGAAACATGTCGGCGGGAGAGGCCTGACAGCGGCGGGACTTCGGCCCATCACAGGCTGGAGAATCGCCGCGGGGGGCACGCCAATCGGCGGGGCGCGATTCCTGCTCACGCCGAATTCCCGGGTGGCGGAGAATTCCGGTCACGGCGGGGGCGGGATTTACGCCGGCCCCGGGAGATTCCCCGACCCTGCCGGGGTCGGAGAATTCCACCCCTGGTGCCTGTAAATCATTGGAGAAATCGAGGGTCAAAGCCATCGGAAAATATGTACAAATTATTAGTTAATTCATTGATGTTGGGACTCCGGGGCCTGTGAGACTGGGATTGACCATACTGCTGCCCAGGTGTCATAACAATCCAAATCATTTTTTAAAATGCTTTTATTTGGTTTTTTCTTTTTATACAAAACAAAGATGGAAGTGAACAAACACAGAAAGTATACACATCAGTTATAATTCAGATTTTTGACAAGTGCCGAGCTTTGACTTGGCCTCCTAACCTCAACTCCCCTATTTCCCAAGTCATCCTCCCCATGTTGCTGTCTGGTGTGTCTTCTTTGTTCATTGGTTCATCAAACCTGAACCTATTGGGGTCGCGTAAAACCCCACAATCACTAACGTCCAGAAGGACAAGCGAAGCAGATACCTGGGAATCCCACCACCCTGATTTGGAAATAAATCTCCGTTCCTTCGCTAAAGCTGGGTCAAAAATTGTGAAATTCCCTCCCTAACAGCACAGCGAGTGTACCTACACCTGAAGGACTGCAGCGGTTCAAGAAGGCAGCTCACCATCACCTTCTGAAGGGCAACTAGGGATGGGCAATAAATGCCTAACCAATGACTCCCACATCCTAAAAATGAATAAAACAAAAATCCTCCTCCCCGTATGGGGTATGGTTGGGTTCTGTGTCTCTTTGTTCCCACCTTCCTTCTCTCCCCCTGCCCCCTCCCCCACCGTCTCCCTCTTTATGTTTGTGTCTCTGGCTCCCCCCTCCCCATGGCTTATTGGCTGCTGGCTACAAACAGGCCTTGGAACAGGTTGGACAGCCAGTCTGCAGCTTTGGGTGGTGCTGCTGATCGTCAGCTGAGCAAGATTCTACAGCGGGCAATGAGGGAGGCAAAGGTCTCGCTGAGTATCCACCTCTCTCAATTTACACCCACCCAAATAATAATCTGCCTATTTTTGCTACCGAAGCGGATAACCTCCCATTTATCCACATTATACTGCATCAGCCATGCATAAACCCACTCACTCAGCCTGTCCAAATTGTACTGAAGCATCTCTGCATCCTCCTCACAGCTCACCCTCCCACCCTACTTTGTATCATCTGTAAATTTGGACTTTGCAGGGTCAACAGGGCTTATTGTTGTTTCCAGTTCCTGGCCACTATTGGGTAGGCTGACCGGTTTCATTCCTCTTTTGTGGTTATCCCCTGTCACAGGGCCTGTAAGAGTCAACCACATTGCCTTGGATCTGGAGTCTGTTCAGAAAACAAATGTAGTCTTAAAGTATTTATATTTGTATTGGTAGACATGAGGAATTCTGGCTTTAATTTAATGTTTCTGTGTACACTTATCGTTAGATGCTGGACAAAGGTGTTTGTATGTGTGGGGGTTTGTTCAGTTCAAACTGTGTTTCTATTGTGCTTAGAGAGGGTCATGGCCTGATGAGTAAATAAACTAGTAGAAGAAAGCATGTTACTGTTGTGCTTAGAACATAGAACATAGAACAGTACAGCACAGAACAGGCCCTTCGGCCCTCAATGTTGTGCCGAGCAATGATCACCCTACTCAAACCCACGTATCCACCCTATACCCGTAACCCAGCAACCCCCCCTTAACCTTACTTTTTAGGACACTACGGGCAATTTAGCATGGCCAATCCACCTAACCCACACATCTTTGGACTGTGGGAGGAAACCGGAGCACCCGGAGGAAATCCACGCACACATGGGGAGGACTTGCAGACTCCGCACAGACAGTGACCCAGCCGGGGATCGAACCTGGGACCCTGGAGCTGTGAAGCATTTATGCTAACCACCATGCTACCGTGCTGCCCCCCTTAGTTTGTTGCTTAGTTTGTTGGTAATTGGAGAGGCCACCAGGGAACGAACATTTCTCAACTCTGCTGGACAGGAAGAGGGAGCTGCAAAGAGGAATACTTTTGAAAGAATCAGATACAGTCCAGATAACCATGGACTTGGGCCATAAAAGAACGTCTTTGGAAGACTGAAGTTAAGGGAACAGAGACCCAGAAACTGAACAAGGTATTGTTCAGAGGAAAATTCAAGGGAAATGCAGACAGTGTTGAGTGAAAGAGACAGATGCAGTAATCAGAGCTAAAGTAGGAAAGCAAACTTTGATAATAAATCAAACGTTTGATGCCATTTTAATACAGTCTGGGAATCGAGAGTTAGAGAAATTGTGAACAGTTTGTACAGCAGTCAAGACAAAGAAATCCTGAAGGGGGAGTTGTAAAACCTGGATGCTGGAATTTGGAGCAGAAAGTTTGTTTCAAAGAGTAATTTGCAAAACCTGAACTGGATTTTGGAATGCAAATCACCAATGGAAAGCATTTTTGTGAAAAAAGATTTAAACCATGTCTTTTTTGGGAGTGGATTTATGAAACTCTCATGTGACAATCATCTAGGAGCATTTTGAGAATAAATCCACAAACACTCACTTGGGTTCAGAGTGGAGTGTGTATTCGACCACAGCCAATTCAAGGGTGGTGGTGTCAAGGAATATTTATTACAATACAACTGAAGAAACTTGAAATGCGGAAAGAGGAAAAAGAAAGGGAAATAGAGCGCTTTTTTGAGAAGTTAGCCATATCAGAAAGAGAAAAGGACTTGATAGAGTTTTGAGGAAGTGACAAAGATGATTTATGAAGATAGGACAGTGGATGTTGTCCACATGGACTTCAGTAAGGCCTTTCAAGTACAGAAGTTGAAGTCACGCGGGATCAGAGGTGAGCTGGCAAGGTGGATACATAGAAGGCAGAGAGTAACAGTGGAAGTGCGTATATTATACTTTTGTGAGAGCCACAAAGAATCCAGCACGAGTTGAAGGATAGAAAGAAATAACATTTATTTACAATAACATATATATACACAGCAGCAGCAACAACAATTTGCCTTGCTACTCACTCTCCTCTAGCCGGTTCCAAACTGGCCAGCTTTATTTATGCAGGGAGTCTGCTAATGATTTCTCCGCCCCCCTCATTGGGGAAGCTCATACTCCCACAGGATTGTGGGATTGTCATTAGTCCCCAGCCAATGGGAAGCAGGCAGGTTATAGCATATACGGCATGCTTGCTTTCATTGGCCGGGGCATTGAGTTTAAAAATTGACAAGTAACATTGTTGGGACTTTACTACAGACCTCCCAAAAGCGAGCATGATGTAGAGGTACAAATATGTAGACAGATTATAGAAAAATGTAGGAGCAATAGGGTGGTTGTGATGGGAGATTTTAACTTCCCCAACATTGAATGGGACTCTCGTAGTGTTGGAGGCGTAGATGGAGCAGAGTTTGTAAGGAGCATCCAGGAGAGTTTTTTAGAGCAGTATGTAAATAGTCCAACTTGGGAAGGGGCCATACTGGACCTGGTATTGGGGAATGATCCCGGCCAGGTGGTTGAAGTTTCAGTCGGTGATTACTTTGGGAATAGCGATCACAATTCCGTAAGTTTTAGAATACTCATGGACAAAGACCAGAGTGGTCCTAAAGGAAGAGTGCGAAATTGGGGAAAGGCAGAGTATAACAAAATTCGGCAGGAGCTAGGGAATGTAGATTGGGAACAACTGTTTAAGGGTAAATCCACATTTGAAATGTGGGAGTCTTTTAAGGAAAGGTTGATTAGAGTGCAGGACAGACATGTCCCTGTGAAAATGAGGGATAGAAATGGCAAGATTAGGGAACCATGGATGACGGGTGGAATTGTGAGACTAGCTAAGATGAAAAAGGAAGCATACATAAGATATAGGACTTAAAACTGATGAAGCTTTGGAGGAATATCGGGAAAGTAGGACAAATCTCAAACGCGCAATAAAGAGGGCTAAAAGGGGTCATGAAATATCTTTGGCTAACAGGGTTAAGGAAAATTCCAAAGCCTTTTATTTGTATATAAGGAGCAAGAGGGTAACTAGAGAAAGGATTGGCCCACTCAAAGATAAAAGAGGGAATTTATGCGTGGAGTCAGAGGAAATGGGTGAGATTCTTAATGAGTACTTTGCATCGGTATTCACCAAGGAGAGGGACAAGATGGATGTTGAGGCTAGGGATGGATGTTTAAATACTCTAGGTCAAGTTGTCATACGGAAGGGGGAAATTTTGGGTATTCTAAAAGACATTAAGGTGGACAAGTCCCCAGGACCGGATGGGATCTATCCCAGGTTACAGAGGGAAGCGAGGGATGAAATAGCTGGGGCCTTAACAGATATCTTTGCAGCATCCTTGAGCACGGGTGAGGTCCCGGAGGACTGGAGAATTGCTAATGTTGTCCCTTTGTTTAAGAAGGGTAGTAGGGATAATCCAGGGAATTATAGACCTGTGAGCTTGACATCAGTGGTAGGCAAACTGTTGGAGAAGATACTGAGGGATAGTATCTATTCACATTGGGAAGAAAATAGACTTATCAGTGATAGGCAGCATGGTTTTATGCAGGGAAGGTCATGTCTTACAAACCTAATAGAATTATTTGAGGAAGTGACAAAGTTAATTGATGAGGGAAGGGCTGTAGATGTCATATACATGGACTTCAGTAAGGCGCTTGATAACATTTCCCATGGCAGGTTTTTTTTTTTTTTTTTTATAAATGTTTTTATTCAGTTTTCGTATTTTATATTGAACAAATTACAAATTGTTAGGAGAGAGAAAAAAAAAACAAACAAAAACAAACACGCAAAAATTAACACACATATTTACAGGTAAGCATCTTCGTAGTAGTAACTGCGCCCCCCCCCCCCCCCTCCCCCCCTCAACATGTTTATTTAGCTTGGTTTTGGGCCTTAGCTAGCCATCGAACCCCCGTAACGAACCTGTAGCCCCCCCCCCTCCCGCTACCTTCCCCCGACTATTCTTCCTCTTGTACATTGGCCACAAATAGGTCCCGGAACAGGCGCATGAATGGCTCCCACGTTCTGTGGAAGCCGTCGTCCGACCCTCGGATGGCAAATTTGATTTTCTCCATTTGGAGAGATTCCGAGAGGTCGGACAGCCAGTCCGCAGCTCTGGGCGGTGCTGCTGACCGCCAGCCAAACAGGATTCTACGGCGGGCGATCAGGGAGGCAAAGGCAAGGGCATCCGCCCTCCTCCCCAGGAATAGATCTGGCTGTTCTGAAACCCCGAAGACCGCCACTATCGGGCATGGCTCCACCCTCACTCCCACCACTTTGGACATTACCTCGAAGAAGGCTGTCCAGTACTCCACGAGTCTGGGGCAGGACCAGAACATGTGGGCGTGGTTGGCCGGGCCTCTTTGGCACCGTTCACATCTGTCTTCCACCTCCGGGAAGAACCTACTCATACGGGTTCTTGTTAAGTGGGCTCTATGTACCACTTTTAGTTGCGTCAGGCTGAGCCTTGCGCACGTGGAGGTGGAGTTGACCCTATGCAGTGCTTCGCTCCAGAGTCCCCACCCGATCTCCATCCCCAGGTCGTCCTCCCATTTCCTCCTTGTTGCGTCCAGTACGGTGTCGTCCCTATCTACCAGTCGGTCATACATGTCACTACAGTTCCCTTTCTCTAGGATACTTGCGTCCAGTAGGTCTTCCAATAGTGTCTGTCGTGGCGGTTGTGGGTACGTCCTTGTCTCCTTTCGTAGGAAGTTTTTGAGCTGCAGGTACCGTACCTCGTTCCCCCCAGCTAGCTGAAATTTCTCTGTCAGTTCGTCCAGTGTTGCGATCCTGTCGTCCGTGTATAGGTCCCTGACTGTCAGTGTCCCCCCGTCCTGCCTCCACCTTTTGAAGGTGGCGTCGGTCAGTGCTGGTTTGAACCTATGGTTGTTGCAGATGGGAGCCCTGTTCGACATTTTGGTCAGGCCAAGTTGCTGCCGCAGTTGGTTCCAGGATTGGAGGGTGGCTGTCACCACTGGGCTGCTGGAGTGTTTTTTGGGTGGGGATGGGAGTGCTGCCGTGGCGAGGGCCCGGAGGGAGGTTCCCATGCAGGAGGCCTCCTCCGCACGCACCCACTCAGCTTCTGGCTCCTGGATCCATCCCCTTACTCGCTCGGCTGTTGCTGCCCAGTGGTAGAATTGTAGATTCGGGAGGGCTAACCCTCCCCTGGTTTTTGTTTTTTGTAAGACCTTCTTTGGGATCCTAGCATTTTTACCCCCCCATACGAACGCCATGATGAGTTTGTCCAGCGCTTTGAAAAAGGCCTTGGGGATGTAGATCGGAATGGATCTAAACAGGAAGAGGAACCTGGGCAGTACGTTCATTTTGATCGTCTTCCCATGGCAGGTTGATGGAAAAAGTGAAATCGTATGGGGTTCAGGGTGTACTAGCTAGATGGATAAAGAACTGGCTGGGCAACAGGAGACAGAGAGTAGTGGTGGAAGGCAGTGTCTCAAAATGGAGAAAGGTGACTAGTGGTGTTCCACAGGGATCCGTGCTTGGACCACTGTTGTTTGTGATATACATAAATGATCTGGACGAAGGTATAGGTGGTCTGATTAGCAAGTTTGCAGATGATACTAAGATTATTGGAGTTGCAGATAGCGAGGCAGACTGTCAGAGTATACAGCAAAATATAGATAGATTGCAGAGTTGGGCAGAGAAATGGCAGATGGAGTTCAATCCAAGCAAATGCGAGGTTTGGATGCATGTTGGAAGATCTAATTCAAGAGTGGACTATATGGTCAATGGAAGAGTCCTGGGGAAAATTGATGTACAGAGAGATCTGGGAGTTCAGGTCCATTGTACCCTGAAGGTGGCAATGCAGGTCGATAGAGTGGTCAAGAAGGCATACAGCATGCTTGGCTTCATCAGAAGGGGTATTAAGTACAAGAGTCGGCAGGTCATGTTACAGTTGTATAGGACTTTTGTTAGGCCACATTTGGAATACTGCGTGCAGTTCTGGTCGCCACATTACCAGAAGGATGTGGATGCTTTAGAGAGGGTGCAGAGGAGGTTCACCAGGATGTTGCCTGGTATGGAGGGTGCTAGCTATGAAGAAAGGTTGAGTAGATTAGGATTGTTTTCGTTGGAAAGGCGGAGGTTGAGGGGGGACCTGATTGAGGTCTACAAAATTATGAGAGGTATGGATAAGGTGGATAGCAACAAGCTTTTTCCAAGAATTGGGGTGTCAATTACAAGGGGTCACGAGGGGGAAAGATTAAAGGAGATGTGCATGGAAAGTTTTTTACGCAGAGGGTGGTGGGTGCCTGGAACGCTTTACCAGCGGAGGTGGTAGAGGCGGGCACGATAGCATCATTTAAGATGCAGCTGGACAGATATATGAACGGGCGGGAACAGAGGGAAGTAAATCCTTGGAAAATAGGCGACAGGTTTAGATAAAGGATCAGGATCGCTGCAGGCTGGGAGGGCTGAAGGGCCTGTTCCTGTGCTGTAATTTTCTTTGTTCTTTGTTCTTTGTAAGTCATGTTGCAGCTGTATAGAACCTTTATTAGGCCACAGTTGAAATATAGTGTTCAATTCTGGTCACCATACTACTGCAAGGATGTGGAGGCTTTAGAGAGGGTGCAGAAGAGATTTACCAGGATGTTGCCTGGTATGGAGGGCATTAGCTATGAGAAGAGGTTGGAGAAACTTGGTTTGTTCTCACTGGAACGAAGGAGGTTGAGGGGCGACCTGATATAAATCTACAAAATTATGAGGGGCATAGACAGAGTGGATAGTCAGAAGCTTTTTCCCAGGGTGCAAGAGTCAATTACTGGGGGGCATAGATTTAAGGTGCGAGGGACAAAGTTTAGAGGAGGTGAATGAGGCAAGTTTTATTTTACACACAAACGGTGGTGGGAGCCTGGGATTCACTGCCGAGGGAAATGGTGGAAGCAGGGACGATAGTGACGTTTAAGAAGAGTTGGAGGGGGACTGCCTTGTACATTAGGATCTTGGTGCCAGATACATGGATGTTGAGTCTTCAAAGACTCTCTCCTTAGGTGTCCAAAGGAGTGTTTGGAGATTGGACACGATGTTGGATCTCCACACCAATATCAGCCTTAGTGGCTCCTCAGTATTGTTCCATGTTTTAAAAGGGTTTGACAGAGATGGAGACCAGACCTTGCCCTGGGGCAGGTTGATAAAGAATTTGGGTCTGGAGGTTGAGACTGAAACCTATTCTTTGATCTGTTTCTGCGAAGGTGTCGAGAATGATGATTTTTGTGTGGGCCATGAAGAATCCAGCACGAGTTGGTAGAGTCAAACAGAAAGTAACTTTATTTACAACAATATACAGCAGTAATTCACCACTGCTTCCTTCTCTAGCCGGTAACCACACTGGCCAGCTCTATTTATACACTTGCAATTACTAGTGATTGCCCCGCACCCCCCTCATTGGAGGGGCTCATACTCTCCGAGAGCCATGGGATAACCAATTGTCCCCAGCTAATAGAATCCAGGCAGGCTATAATCGCGATGTCATCCACATACTGAAGCTCCAGCAGTGATGTCAGTGTCGTTTTCCTCTTGGATTTCACCAGATTGAAAGTTTTCTGTTCATCCTGTAGACAACATCAACTCCCTGGGAAGCTTATTCTTGTCAAAGGGAAGGATGGTGGCGATGAACATAGAGAAAGGGTGGGGAGGTGATGACATCCCTAGATGCTAGACTCTAGTCTTCACATAAAAGATTTTGGTCTTATTTCCATCAGGGAGGATTTCACCAACTTCTTGTTGTGGAGAGTTGGAAGATGTTGATGAATGTATCTGGATGTTGCTCCTGGTATTTCTCTTGAAGTTACCGAGCAGCGAAAATAACGTCTTCTGTTCCATGGTTTGGTTGGGAACCGCACCTGTCTTCCGGACAAATTTCTGGGAGAAGGATTCAGGCAATGATCTTCTTGGTGATGGAGTGCAGGGAGATTCCTCCATAGTTCCCATAGTCCACTTTGTCTCCTTTCTTGAAGGTGGTGATGACGCCATCCCTGAGGTTGGCTGGAATATCTTCTCTGTCCCAGATTTTCAGGAACAGCTGATGGAGATTTCATTTCATAGATTTCATAGAATTTACAGTGCAGAAGGAGGCCATTCGGCCCATCGAGTCTGCACTGGCTCTTGGAAAGAGCACCCTACCCAAGCCCAAACCTCCACCCTATCCCCATGAAACAGTAACCACACCCAACACTAAGGGCAATTTTGGACACTAAGGGCAATTTAGCACGGCCAATCCACCTAACCTGCACATCTTTGGACATGGTCCATATCCCTCTATTTCCTCCCTATTCATGTATCCATCCTGATGCTTCTTTAATGTTGCTAATGTGCTGCTTCCACCATATCCTCTGGCAGCGGGTTCCAGGCACCCACCACTCTCTGCGTGAAAAACTTACCCCGAACATCTTCCTTAAACTTTCCCCCTCTCACCTGGAACCTGTAACTTCCTGACACAGGACGTTTTAACAAACTACTGGAGAACTTGCTGAATAATGTGTGTATATGTGTGGGTGGCTGTATGATGGGTGATCTCTTCTCCTCCAAGTTTGAAAATCTCCGCTGGGATCGTGCCCACTCCTGCGGCTTTTCCATTCTTCATGTTTAATCATGGATTTGGACATTTACAACGTAGACTGGTGGGTGGAACGTGCGAGGTGTTTGTATCATTGTTTGAAGAGGTATCTGTAGATTATGATTAGTAAATAAGGCAATCCTGAGTACATAAGGGTTGCTTCTGAGGCGCACAGGCAGAGATTTAACACAAGAAAATAGCCGGGACAAATTCATACAGATTTTGAGAGGGTGAAGCAAAATAACCATTGGCTACAAGCATTAAAGACAGAGAACATATGAATCCCTGAAAGAGGTGCTTTTTCTTTAAAAAAGAAGAATTTAAAAATTCACTTCCTTTGATTATTAGGACTCATGTTGAGGAACAAAAAGTTGAACTGTTAGACAGGTGGCAGAGTTTGCTGATGATTATAATTGGTCCATAGATCCGGTTGAGCTGATCCAAGTTATATTACTGATGTATCAAAGGTAGTCGTGGACAATAAGGTGACAACGGAGGTACCTGCAAATTGTCAACCAGACGTACTGAAATTGCAAAGTGATATTTGAGCCAATGGGCAGGAAGACTGACACACCAGATGAAACTATCGGGAGAAAAGCAAGTGAAAAGTTTGCCAAAAACTATTCAAAATCTGTTACGAACTGGACTGAGATAGTTCAGAAATTGTCCATAAAGGTTGAGGTTAGGAGAGGAGGTGATTGACATGGTTCAAACAGAACTGAAAAGAATGTGTTTGAAATGGGACTGGGAGACACAACAATCAAAGCAAGAATACAAAAATATTTTGATTGAATATAAGAAGCATCTTAACAACATTCTCAAAACACCTAAAAGATTTTGACAAGAGGAGAGGAGATATTAACACAACGACGACATTTTGACTGCGTTAATTTGAAATGCGAATTTACCACATGTGAATTTGGAAAGTGGGTTTAAGAGTGCAACATGTATAGAAAAAAGCAGGAGGCCATTCATTATGATCATGGCTGATCATCAAGGTCAATACCCTGATCCCGCCTTCCCCCCATATCCCTTCATCCCTTTAGTCCCAAGAGCTGTATCTAATTCCTTCTGGAAATTACACAATGTATTCATCTAAACTACTTTCTGTGGGAGTGAATTCCACAGAGTCACCGCTCTCTGGGTGAAGAAATTTCTCCTCACCTCAGTCCTAAAAGGTTTACCCCTTATCCTCAAACTGTGACCCCTAGTTCTGGACTCCCCCACCATCCGGAACATTCTTTCTGAATCTACCCGGTCTAATCCTGTTAGAATTTTGTAAGTTTCTATGAGATCCCCTCTCACTCTTCTAAACTCCAATGAGGATAATCCGAACCGATTTTGTCTCTCCTCAGATGACAGTTCCCACCAACTATGCTTACAGGTGACAACAAGGACAATTGTACTGGAGACTTATCTGAAAAAAATGAAACATACGTTCAAAGAAAAGCAGAAGAAGAAGAAACACAAGACTTGATAATGTCATTATGTATAAATTCTGATGATGCTGTTGAAGTTATCATCTTCGTTTTGGTTAAATCATTGTAATTATATAATATGACATGTGTAATTGTGAACTAAGAAAGTTTATTTGTATAATGTGATGAGTTACATGGTTAGATACTTGTGATCTAAGTTTGTATAAAGTGGATGTAACCCCAGTGTAATCTTTATGATTATGAAGATATGAAGATCAAAGTGCCTTTGGGAACAGGATGCAGTTTTTGGAAAGTAAAATCAGACCTGGGAAGAGAAGAGGTGATGAGATTGACTATAAGCAAGTCATATAATTGAAGCAATTTTAAGGTTTGGTGTCCTTATTTCCAGTGTTTAATATTCTGTTAGGGACCGAGTACCTGACTTTCCCATTCCCAAACTATGGACAATTTTGGTCTGGACAGAGATTGGCTTTTTATGTCCAGGATCCTGCTAAAGACTTTCTTACATTTAAACATCAGATTTTCAGACTGAGGGGGGCAGTGCGGCGGGGGTCTGGGGGGGCACAGTGCGGTGGGGTCTGGGGGGGGGCACAGTGCGGTGGGGTCTGGGGGGCACAGTGCGGTGGGGTCTGGGGGGGGCACAGTGCGGCGGGGGTCTGGGGGCACAGTGCGGCGGGGTCTGGGGGGGCACAGTGCGGTGGGGTCTGGAGGGGCACAGTGCGGTGGGGTCTGGGGGGGCACAGTGCGGTGCGGTCTGGGGGGGCACAGTGCGGTGGGGTCTGGGGGGCACAGTGCGGTGCGGTCTGGGGGGGCACAGTGCGGTGGGGTCTGGGGGGGGCACAGTGCGGTGGGGTCTGGGGGGGCACAGTGCGGTGGGGTCTGGGGGGCACAGTGCGGTGGGGTCTGGGGGGGACACAGTGTGGTGGGGTCTGGGGGGCACAGTGCAGGTGGGGTCTGGGGGGCACAGTGCGGTGGGGTCTGGGGGGGGCACAGTGCGGTGGGGTCTGGGGGGGCACAGTGTGGTGGGGTCTGGGGGGGCACAGTGCGGTGGGGTCTGGGGGGCACAGTACGGTGCGGTCTGGGGGGGCACAGTGTGGTGGGGTCTGGGGGGGCACAGTGCGGTGGGGTCTGGGGGGGCACAGTGCGGCGGGGTCTGGGGGGGCACAGTGCGGTGGGGTCTGGGGGGCACAGTGCGGCGGGGGTCTGGGGGGGCACAGTGCGGTGGGGTCTGGGGGGCACAGTGTGGTGGGGTCTGGGGGGGCACAGTGCGGTGGGGTCTGGGGGGCACAGTGCGGTGCGGTCTGGGGGGGCACAGTGTGGTGGGGTCTGGGGGGGCACAGTGCGGTGGGGTCTGGGGGGGCACAGTGCGGTGGGGTCTGGGGGGGGCACAGTGCGGTGGGGTCTGGGGGGGCACAGTGCGGTGGGGTCTGGGGGGGCACAGTGCGGTGGGGTCTGGGGGGCACAGTGCGGTGGGGTCTGGGGGGCACAGTGCGGTGGGGTCTGGGGGGGCACAGTGCGGTGGGGTCTGGGGGGGCACAGTGCGGTGGGGTCTGGGGGGGCACAGTGCAGTGGGGTCTGGGGGGGCACAGTGTGGTGGGGTCTGGGGGGGCACAGTGCGGTGGGGTCTGGGGGGGCACAGTGCGGTGGGGTCTGGGGGGCACAGTGCGGTGGGGTCTGGGGGGGCACAGTGCGGCGGGGGTCTGGGGGGGCACAGTGCGGTGGGGTCTGGGGGGGCACAGTGCGGTGGGGTCTGGGGGGGCACAGTGCGGTGGGGTCTGGGGGGGCACAGTGCGGTGGGGTCTGGGGGGGGCACAGTGCGGTGGGGTCTGGGGGGGCACAGTGCGGTGCGGTCTGGGGGGCACCGTGGGGTTGGGGGGGCACAGTGCGGTGGGGTCTGGGGGGCACAGTGCGGTGGGTCTGGGGGGGCACAGTGCGGTGGGGTCTGGGGGGGCACAGTGCGGTGGGGTCTGGGGGGGGCACAGTGCGGTGGGGTCTGGGGGGGCACAGTGCGATGGGGTCTGTGGGGGCACAGTGCGGTGGGGTCTGGGGGGGCACAGTGCAGTGGGGTCTGGGGGGCACAGTGCGGTGGGGTCTGGGGGGGCACAGTGCGGTGGGGTCTGGGGGGGCACAGTGCGGTGGGGTCTGGGGTGGCACAGTACGGTGCGGTCTGGGGGGGCACAGTGCGGTGGGGTCTGGGGGGGCACAGTGCGGTGGGGTCTGGGGTGGCACAGTGCGGTGCGGTCTGGGGGGGCACAGTGCGGTGGGGTCTGGGGGGGCACAGTGCGGTGCGGTCTGGGGGGGGCGGGGGTCTATCACTTACTGCATCAACCCTGTCCTTATGTGTTCCTCTCTTTCGGGAATGAGCAGTCAGCCTGTGTTCTGCCTCCTGGATCCGATCAACAGGAGGGAGGGGTTTTGGTCGGAAGTGGGGGGAATGTTCCCGAATCCACCCAAAACTGAGCCCCAGATGTGTGTCAGAAAACAGTGGAGACAGAGACACACACACACAGGGAGACACACACACACACACAGAGGGAGACACACACAGGGAGACACACAGACAGAGGGAGACACACACAGGGAGACACACACACACACACACAGGGAGACACACACAGGGACACAGACACACAGGGAGACAGGGACACACACACACAGGGACACAGACACACAGGGAGACAGGGACACACACACACAGGGACACAGATAGAGGGAGACACACACACAGGGACATAGACAGAGGGAGACACACACACACACAGGGACACACACACACAGAGGGACACATACACACACACACAGGGACACAGATAGAGGGAGACACACACACAGGGACACAGACAGAGGGACACACACACACAGAGGGACACACACACACAGGGACACAGACAGAGGGACACACACACACAGAGGGACACACACAGGGACACAGACAGAGGGACACACACACACACAGTGACACACACACAGGGACACAGACACACAGTGACACACACACAGGGACACAGACACACAGGGACACACACACACAGAGGGACACACACACACAGGGACACACACAGAGGGACACAGACAGAGGGACACACACACACAGGGACACAGACAGAGGGACACACACACAGGGACACACACACAGGGACACACACACACAGAGGGACACAGACACAGGGACACAGACAGAGGGCCACACACACAGGGACACAGACAGAGGGACACACACACACACAGGGACACACACACAGGGACACAGACAGAGGGACACACACACAGGGTGACTGGCTGATTGGAGTCCTAGAGGCTGAGACAGTCTCGCTTTAAGAGGCGAGTTTGCGCAGAGCCGGGATCACAGACACAGACAGACAGAGAGACACAGACAGAGACACAGAGGGAGTGTGTGCAGTGGAGCCGGAGCCCGGAGCCCGGAGCCGGGGCGATGGGCGGAGTGGCAGGAGGCTGTGGGTCCGGGGATGTGAGCAGGAGCCGGGCCAGAGGCAGAGGGAGGGGAGCGATGCTGCTTTGCTGGAGGAGCTGCTGTCTGCAGGCTCTGCTCTGGCTGCTGTCAGTGTGCGGAGAGGAGAGAGGCTTCCTGGTGGAGGTGAGGGGGGGGGGGGGGGGGGGGGGGGATTGTGTCTGTGTGGGGTGGGGGGGGGGAATTGGGGGGGATTGTGTGGGTGGGGGGATTGGGGTGGGGGTGGGGATTGTGTCTGTGTGGGGTGGGGGGGATTGTGTCTGTGTGGGGTGGGGGGGATTGTGTCTGTGTGGGGTGGGGGGGATTGTGTCTGTGTGGGGTGGGGGGGGATTGTGTCTGTGTGGGGTGGGGGGGGGGGATTGTGTCTGTGTGGGGTGGGGGGGGATTGTGTCTGTGTGGGGTGGGGGGGGGGGATTGGGGGGGATTGTGTGGGTGGTGGGGTGGGGGGGGATTGTGTGGGTGTGGGGGTGGGGGGGGGTTGGGTGGGATGTGTGTGTGTGGGGGGGATTGTGTGTGTGTGGGGGGGGATTGTGTGTGGGGGTGTGTGGGGGGGGGGGTGGTGTGTGTGTGGGAGGGGGTGTGGGGGGGGGGGGGGGGTCCGTGTTTCCGGCTCTGAGGGTATAGCGGCTGCGTTCAGAATCCGAGAAATTGGTGAGGGGGGGGGGGGGGGGCTGGGGGTAGGTGGGGAGGGGAGAGAGGGGGTGGAGGGGAGAGAGGAGGGGTGGCACAGTGGGTAGGGGTGGAGGGAGGGGTGGGGGGGGGGGGGGGGGTGAATGAGCCGCTCCTCCATCATTTTGCACATTTTCTGCTGTTTGAATGAAAGGACAGATTGTGGCCATTCTGAGACCTGGGGGGGGGGGGGGAGGGGGCCGGGGTGTGTGGGGGGGGGGGGTGGGGGGGGGGGGGGGGAGGAGAGCCCGCTGCCCCCCCCCCCCCCCCGGGAGAAGCGGATCCCGAACCCGCTCCGCCCGGGTGCTGAGCGGCTGCTGCCCCCACTCTGCCCGGCCCGACTGGCACCCAGCACCCCGGGCACAGTGCCACCCTGGGGCCAGTGCCACCCCGGGGACAGTGCCACCCTGGGGCCAGTGCCACCCTGGGGCCAGTGCCACCCTGGGGACAGTGCCACCCTGGGGACAGTGCCACCCTGGGGCCAGTGGCATCCTGGGGCCAGTGCCACCCTGGGCACAGTGCCACCCCTGGGGCCAGTGCCACCCCGGGGACAGTGCCACCCCTGGGCACAGTGCTACCCTGGGGACAGTGCCACCCTGGGGCCAGTGCCACCCTGGGGACAGTGCCACCCTGGGGCCAGTGCCATCCTGGGGCCAGTGGCATCCTGGGGCCAGTGCCATCCTGGGGACAGTGCCACCCTGGGGCCAGTGCCACCCTGGGCACAGTGCCACCCCTGGGCACAGTGCTACCCTGGGGACAGTGCCACCCTGGGGCCAGTGCCACCCTGGGGCCAGTGCCATCCTGGGGCCAGTGGCATCCTGGGGCCAGTGCCACCCTGGGGACAGTGCCACCCTGGGGCCAGTGCCACCCTGGGCACAGTGCCACCCCTGGGCACAGTGCTACCCTGGGGACAGTGCCACCCTGGGGCCAGTGCCACCCTGGGGCCAGTGCCACCCTGGGCACAGTGCTACCCTGGGGACAGTGCCACCCTGGGGCCAGTGCCACCCTGGGGACAGTGCCACCCTGGGGTACAGTGCCACCCTGGGGTACAGTGCCACCCTGGGCACAGTGCTACCCTGGGGACAGTGCCACCCTGGGGACAGTGCCACCCTGGGGTACAGTGCCACCCTGGGCACAGTGCTACCCTGGGGACAGTGCCACCCTGGGCACAGTGCCACCCTGGGGCCAGTGCCACCCTGGGGCCAGTGCCACCCTGCGGCCAGTGCCACCCTGGGGCCAGTGCCATCCTGGGGCCAGTGCCACCCTGGGGCCAGTGGCATCCTGGGGCCAGTGCCACCCTGGGGACAGTGCCACCCTGGGGCCAGTGCCACCCTGGGCACAGTGCCACCCCTGGGCACAGTGCTACCCTGGGGACAGTGCCACCCTGGGGCCAGTGCCACCCTGGGGCCAGTGCCACCCTGGGCACAGTGCTACCCTGGGGACAGTGCCACCCTGGGCACAGTGCCACCCTGGGGACAGTGCCACCCTGGGGCCAGTGCCACCCTGGGCACAGTGCCACCCTGGGGCCAGTGCCACCCCGGGGACAGTGCCACCCTGGGGCCAGTGCCACCCTGGGGCCAGTGCCACCCTGGGGCCAGTGCCATCCTGGGCACAGAGTCACCCTGGGGACAGTGCCATCCTGGGGACAGTGCCACCCTGGGCACAGTGCCACCCTGGGGCCAGTGCTACCCTGGGGCCAGGGCCACCCTGGGGTCAGTGCCACCCTGGGCACAGTGCCACCCTGGGCACAGTGCCACCCTGGGCACAGTGCCACCCTGGGGCCAGTGCCACCCTGGGGCCAGTGCCACCCTGGGGCCAGTGCCATCCTGGGCACAGAGTCACCCTGGGGACAGTGCCATCCTGGGGACAGTGCCACCCTGGGCACAGTGCCACCCTGGGGCCAGTGCTACCCTGGGGCCAGGGCCACCCTGGGGTCAGTGCCACCCTGGGCACAGTGCCACCCTGGGCACAGTGCCACCCTGGGCACAGTGCCACCCTGGGGCCAGGGCTACCCTGGGGCCAGTGCCATCCTGGTGCCTCCAGCCGCCTGGAGCAGAGTTTGGTCCCGTCTGGAATGATCTGTGTATTTATTCTAATTCCTGGTTCTGGATTGTGATGATGGTGTCTCAGTGACCATTGGGAATGTCCTTGTGGGACATGGAACCTACCCTCGGTGACCTCTACACCTGAACCAGATTTGACCTTGGTGCTTGATGCACCTTTCAAACCCATTACCATCTAGAAGGACAAGAACAGCAGATACCTGGGAACCCCACCACCTGGAGGTTCCCCTCCAAGTCACTCACCACCCTGACTGGGAAATATATCGGCCGTTCCTTCACTGTCACTGGGGCAATATCCTGGAACTCCCTCCCTAACAGCACAGTGGGTGTACCTACACCTGAAGGACTGCAGCGGTTCAAGAAGGCAGTTCACCACCTTCTGAAGGGCAACTAGGGATGGGCAATAAATGCTGCCCTCAGATACTAACCCCCAGAATGAATAAACAAAACACCAGCAACACATCAGATATCAGAGCCAATTATTGTCCCTCTTCCTTTGGCAGTTTCCCTTGGTGACATATCCAAAGGCAGTGTTAGTTTTCACATGTACAATGATGACACCCAGCTCTACCCCATCACCTCTTCATCCTCACTAAATAATCAAACTGCTTATTGGATATTCACTGCTGGACTACAGGAATTTCCTGCAATTTGTGTTGAGGAAACTCAAACTATTTGCTTCAGTCTCTCCTGCAAATTCTGTTCAAGAGTTACCAACTCCACTCTCCTCCCAACATTACCCAGTCTTCGCTCACCTGCTGCTGAAACCCTCATTTGTGCCTTCATTACCTCTCGACCTAACTATTCCAGAACACTCCAGGCTTCTCTCCCACATTCTACCCTCTGTCAACCAGAGGTCATCCAATGTAGCCTGTGGATTAACTCACAGCAAACCCCGTCTCCCCATCACCTCACCCGGTTTTTGTGAACCTACATTGGCGCCAGGTTTCCAGCAATGCCTTGATTTTAAAATTCTCATCCTGGTTTTCAAATTCCTCCATATCAAAAATCTTCCCAGATCTGTGCTCCTGCAGTTCTGGCTTCTTGAATTTCCTCTGTTTTAATTTCACCGTCATTGGCGGCTGTTCTTCGACCCCATAGCTTTGCTTCCCTGCCCCAAGATGACCCTTCACCAAGCTTTTGGTCATTTGACAGAATATCACTAAATATGTCTCAGTGTCATATTCTGTCCTTGACATCCCTCTAAAGCACCTTCCAACACAAAGGCACTGGAAATACAAGTTATCATAGTGTTTACAGCATGGAAACAGGCCCTTCTGCCCAGCTTGTCCATGCTGCCCAGTTTCTATCACTAAGCTAGTCCCAAATGCTCGCATTCCAAGCGTTGTCTGGCATCTCTGACTTTGTCTATATAAATGTTTCTGGAACATACCTCTCCATTCACCTGAGGAAGGAGCAGTGCTCCGAAAGCTAGTGTTTGAAACAAACCTGCTGGACTTTAACCTGGTGTTGTAAGACTTCTTACTATACATATTGCTGTCGAAATGCTTTTTAAAGACAAAATTGTCCCCACCTCTACCACTGTCTCTGGCAGCTCATTCCAGACACTCACCACCGTCTGTGAAAAACTGCCCCTCTGGACCCTTTAGTATCACTTTTCCTACACCAATCTTGGTGCCATAACAACGATTCAAATATCTTTGCTAGGGGACCCTCAATTTACTCCCTAGCCTCCCACAACGTCCTGGGATACATTTAATCAGGTACCAGGGATTTATCTGCTTGATTCGCTTAAAAACTTCCAACACCACTTTCTCTGAAATATGTACACTCCGCAAGACATCACTATTTATTTCCACAATTTCCCTAACATCCAGGCCTTTCTCAATAGTAAATACCGAGAGAAATATTCATTTAGGATCTCACCCATCTCTTGTGGATCCGCACATAGATGACCTTGTCGATCCTCAAGAGGCCCTACTCTCTCCCTTGTTACTCTTTGCCCTTTATGTATTTGTAGAAGCTCTTTGGAATCTCCTTTGCCTTATCTGCCAAAGCAATCTCGTGTCCCCTTTTTGCCCTCCTGATTTCTCTCTTAACTCTACTCCAACAGCCTCTATACTCTTCAAGGGATCTACTTAATCCCAGTTGCCTGTGCATGTCATACGCCGCCGCCTCGTTTTTGCCAAGGCCTCAATATCCCGAGTCATCCAAGGTTCCCAACTTCTACCAGAGAAAATGCTGGAAAATCTCAGCAGGTCTGGCAGCATCTGTAGCTCACCCCAGTCCAACGCCGGCATCTCCACATCATAGCATCTGTAGGGAGAGAAAAGAGCGAACGTTTCGGGTCCAGGTGACCCTGTTAAGCTTTGGATGGTAACCTAAATCCTGGCAGCAGAACCTGTACCAGAGCTATACCCAACTCCCTATAAACCCAACAAGAGCCAAATGCACAGCCCTGACACACACACATTCAGATCATTAATAGTTATAATCAACAAGAGCAATTAAGCAATACCAGCCCCTGGGAAACGCCCCATTATATCTCCCTGCATTCTCCACACCTGACACGTTTTTTGGACCTTTTAGAAGAACATTGGCCACACGCAACTCATTAAACCTCTCTATTACTTTAAAGAATTCATTTTGTTTGTCAAGTATGATTTAACTTTGATATTGAGCTCAACAATGCAAGTGCAAAATACTGCATAAAACCCCCCCAGAAAATACTAGAAACACTCAGAAGGCCTTTGACAAGGTGCCGCACAGGAGACTGGAGCCCGTGGTGTTAAGGGTAAGATCCTGGCATGGATAGAGGATTGGCTGACTGGCAGAAGGCAGAGAGTGGGGATAAAGGGGTCTTTTTCAGGATGGCAGCTGGTGACCAGTGGTGTGCCTCAGGGGTCTGTGCTGGGACCACAACTTTTCACAATATACATTAATGATCTGGAAGAAGGAACTGAAGGCGCTGTTGCTAAGTTTGCAGATGATACAAAGATCTGTAGAGGGACAGGTAGTATTGAGGAAGCAGGCAGGCTGCAGAAGGACTTGGACAGGCTAGGAGAGCGGGCAATGAAGTAGCAAATTAAATACAATGTGGAAAAGTGTGAGGTTATGCACTTTGGAAGGAGGAATCTAGGCATAGACTATTTTCTAAATGGGGAAATGCTTAGGAAAACAGAAGCACAAAGGGACTTGGGAGTACTTGTTCACGATTCTCTTAAGGTTAATATGCAGGTTCAGTCGGCAGTTAGGAAGGCAAATGCAATGTTAGCATTCATGTCGAGAGGGCTAGAATACAAGACAGGGGATGTACTTCTGAGGCTGTATAAGGCTCTGGTCAGACCCCATTTGGCGTATTGTGAGCAGTTTAGGCCCCGTATCTAAGGAAGGATGTGCTGGGGCCTTGGAAAGGGTCCAGAGGAGGTTCACAAGAATGATCCCTGGAATGAAGAGCTTGTTGCATGAGGAACATTTGAGGACTCTGGGTCTGTACTCGTTGGAGTTTAGAAGGATGAGGGGAGATCTTATTGAAACTTACAGGATACTGCGAGGCCTGGATAGAGTGGACGTGGAGAGGATGTTTCCACTTGTAGGAAAAACTAGAGCCAGAGGACACAATCTCAGACTAAAGGGACGATCCTATAAAACAGAGGTGAGGAGGAATTTCTTCAGCCAGAGGGTGGTGAATCTGTGGAACTCTTTGCCGCAGAAGGCTGTGGAGGCCAAATCACTGAGTGTCTTTAAGACAGAGATAGATAGGTTCTTGATTAATAAGGGGATCAGGGGTTATGGGGAGAAGGCAGGAGAATGGGGATGAGAAAATAATCAGCCATGATTGAATGGCGGAGCAGACTCGATGGGTCGAGTGGCCTCATTCTGCTCCTATGTCTTGTGGTCTAAGCAGATCAAGCAGCATCTGTGGAGAGAGAGAAACAGGATTAGCGTTTCAGCTCAATGAACCATCACACATCAGGCATCATGAGGCAGAGAGACTGGGAGTTACTATCAATAGAATGGTGAAAATGAGACGTTTCCTTCTGTGAATGGCCAGAGGAAAGACATCAATTAATTGGCACATAGTGTGAAGAGGGCGGGGGGGGGGGGGGGGGGGGGGGGAAGGATAGAGAGAGCTGGTTGTGGGGGCGTATGCAAACAAATAATTGAAAGGTGAAACGACAAATTAAGTAGACCTTTCTTAAAAAGCTGATGACATCCTTCGTTTTCCAAATGGACACTGAACAAATCAAAGGAGTAATGTTAAAATGTTAAAGAAACCTGGCTGGGCCGCAGTACGGTGTCTCATTTCTCGGCGTCACACATTAGGAAAGATGTCAGGGTCTCGGAGAGGGTGCAGAGGAGATTTGCCCACATTAGGGGCGGCACAGTGCTGAGCACTGTTGCTTCACAGTTCCACAGTTCCAGGGTCCCGGCTTGGGTCCCTGTCTGTGTGGAGTCTGCACGTTCTCCCTGTGTCTGTGTGGGTTTCCTCCCACTGTCCAAAGATGTGCAAGATGTGGAGATGCCGGCGTTGGACTGGGGTGAGCACAGTGAGAAGTCTGACAACACCAGGTTAAAGTCCAACATGTTTGTTTCAAATCACTAGCTTTTGGAGTACTGCTTCATTCACCTGAGGAAGGAGCAGTGCTCCGAAAGCTAGTGTTTGAAACAAACCTGTTGGACTTTAACCTGGTGTTGTAAGACTTCTTACAAAGACTAGGGGCTGGTTTAGCTCACTCAGCTAAATCGCTGGCTTTTAAAGCAGACCAAGCAGGCCAGCAGCACGAGTTCAATTCCCGTACCAGCCTCCCCGGACAGGCGCCGGAATGTGGCGACTAGGGGCTTTTCACAGTAACTTCATTGAAGCCTACTCGTGACAATAAGCGATTTTCATTTTCATTTCATGTGCAGGTTAGGTGGATTGGACATGCTAAATTGTCCCTTCGTGTCCAAAAAGGTTAGGTGGGGTTACTGGGTTATGGGGATAGGGGGGAGGTGTGGGCTTGAGTGGGGTGCTTTTTCCAAGGGCCGGTGCAGACTCAATGGGCCGAATGGCCTTCTGCAGTGTAGATTCTATGATTTACTAGAATGTCCCCAGGGGGTGAGAAAGTTCAGTGAATGGGAGACACTGGAGAAGCTGGCATTGTTCTCTATAGCAGAAAGGGTTAAAGTGTTCAAAGTCATGAATGGTTTCATACATTCAGTAAAAAAAAGGTTTCCAGGGATAAAGCTTCAGTATTCTGGACAAATCGATGTCAGGTAATTGGTAAAAGACTAGATGTGAGATGTGGAAACATTTTAATTACACAGCAAGTTGTGATCTGGACGGTGTTGCCTGATCGGGCGAGGAAGCAGATTCAATAATAACTTTCAAATTACTTGGGAAACATTTATTGGGCTATGGGGGAATGAGCAGGGGAGTGGGACTAAGAACCAGTACAGATGCAATGGGCTGAATGGCCTCTGTGCTGTTTATAATATTATCATTCTACTGCCTCCATATTTAAGGAGGATTGTGACAATTTCCAGTCGTCGGTAACCAAGGAAGCATCCTATTGGATTGGGAATTTTCTGACTGGGCGCTCTGTCAACTGTTTAAGCAGTTCCTCGATATCTCCAGTACCCCCCCCCCCCCCCAGCCTTCCCCCCCCCCACCCCGCCTCCCCCCCTCCCTCTCCCCCTCCCCCCTTACCCCCCCTCCCCCCGCCTTCCCCCTCACCCCCCTCCCTCACCGCCTCCCCCCCCCCCCCCCCACCGCCTCCCCCCCCCCCCCCCCCCCCCCCCCCCACCTTATCCACAGGCATCCTCTTCCATTGTGCGACAGGTGGAAAGTCCTCATTTAGTCCACCAGCCATGTCCTTGGCCTGCACAGCAACATGGGGCTGTGCTGCCAATGCTCGGCCATGTGCAGCCTGTCCCTGCCTTCCTCTCATCTGAGAGATTCTCCCCCCCCCCCCCCCCCAACCCCAAACACACAAGCCAAGCTCCCTCTCCCCAATTCAGACCTCTTACCTCTCACGCACCCTCCTCCATTACTTACAGTAAATTATAGCCTGGAATGTGGGGCACATTTGAGAACATCTTGTTTAATGTCCATCATTAGAAGTTGATGCATTTTCTCCAGGAACCTTCACAATCTGTCTGTTGTAAGGAATGGACATTGCAAAATCAGCCATATATTTCCAATGGGACTTGTAGATGACAGTTTTCCATTTGCCTGCTGCCCTTGTCCTTCTGGGTGATAGAAGTCTCAGATTTGGAAGGTACTGTTGAAGAAACCTTGGTGAGTTGCTGCCCCTGCATCGTGTAGTCAGTACACACGGCTGCACCTACATCATGCAGACGGTACACATGGCTGCCCCTGTATCGTGGAGACGGTACACACGGCTGCACCTACATCATGCAGACGGTACACATGGCTGCCCCTGTATCGTGTAGTCAGTACACACGGCTGCCCCTGTATCGTGTAGACGGTACACACGGCTGCCCCTGTATCGTGTAAACGGTACACACGGCTACCTCTGTATCGTGTAGTCAGTACACACGGCTGCCCCTGTATCGTGTAGACAGTACACACGGCTGCCCCTGTATATTTTAGATGGTACACACAGTTGTTACTGTATATCAGCGGTGGAAGAAGTGGATGTTTAAGTTGGTGGTTGGGGAGTCAATCATGCTGCTTTGTCCTGGATGGTGGCAGCTTCAAGTGTTGTTGGAGGCCCTCTTTGCTGTATCCAGTGTTTCTGAATATCATGTGGAGTGAATTGAATTTGCTGAAGGTGGGCCTGGTGCTGCCTGGCCTCCAGTACTCTTCAGTGAACCAGAGTTGATCCCCTGGTTTGGGGGCAATGGTACAATGGGCAATAATAATAATAATCTTTATTATTGTCACAAGTAGGCTTACATTAACACTGCAATTAAGTTACTGTGGAAATCCCCTAGTCGCCACATTCCAGCACCTGTTCGGGTCACAGAGGGAGAATTCAGAATTTTCAGCTGATACAGGAATTCTGCATCACAAACCAGCTGTCTAGCCTACTGAGCTAAACCAGCCCATGCTGGGCCATGTGGTTCGAGATTGTGGTGGAGTAGAATTCTGCTGATGGCCCACAGCATCTCATGGATGCTCAGTCTGGAGTTGCTAAATCTGTTCTGAATCTATCCCATTTAGCACGGTGGTTGTGAGACACATCATTGTGGACGGTATCCTCTATGTGAAGACAGGACTTCACAAGGACTCCGACCAATACTGTCAGGGACAGATGCATCTGCATCAGGTAGATTGGTGAAAACCCTTTTGGTTCCCTCACCATCTACCACAGACATGGCCTGGGCACTCTGTCCTTCCGTGCTGTTGTTGAATCACAAGGGTGGAATGTTTAATAATAATCTTTATTGTCACAAGTAGGCTTACATTAAGACTGTAAGAAGTCTTACAACACCAGATTAAAGTCCAACAGGTTTGTTTCAAACACGAACTTTCGGAGCGCAGCTCCTTCCTCAGGTGAATGGCGAGGTATGTTCCAGAAACATTTATATAGACAAAGTCAGAGATGCCAGACAATGCTTGGAATGCGAGCATTTGTAGGTAATCAAATCATTACAGATACAGAGAGAGGGATAATCACAGGTTAAAGAGGTGTAAATTGTCTCAAGCCCGAACAGTTGGTAGGATTTTGCAAGTCCAGGCCTGATGGTGGGGGGTGGATGTAATGCGACATGAATCCCAGATCCCTGTTGAGGATCATGCGTGCGGAACTTAGCTATAAGTTTTTGCTCGGCAATTCTGCGTTGTCGCGTGTCCTGAAGACCGCCTTGGAGAACGCTTACCCGGAGATCAGAGGCTGAATGCCCTTGACTGCTGAAGTGTTCCCCGACTGGAAGGGAACATTCCTGCCTGGTGATTGTTGCACGATGCCCGTTCATTCGTTGTCGCAGTGTCTGCATGGTCTCGCCAATGTACCACGCTTCGGGACATCCTTTCCTGCAGCGAATGAGGTAGACTACATTGGTCGAGTCGCACGAGTATGCGCCGCGTACCTGGTGGGTGGTGTTTCCACGTGTAATGGTGGTATCCAAGTCGATGATCTGGCATGTCTTGCAGAGATTGCCCTGGCAGGGTTGTGTGGTGTGGTGGTCGCTGTTCTGAAGGCTGGGTAATTTGCTGCAAACAATGGTTTGTTTGAGGTTGCGCGGTTGTTTGAAGGCCAGTAGTGGGGGTGTAGGGATGACCTTGGCAAGATGTTCATCTTCATTGATGATGTGTTGAAGGCTGCGAAGAAGATGTCGTAGTTTCTCCGCCCCAGGAAAGTACTGGACGACGAAGGGTACTCTGTCAGTGGTGTCCCGTGTGTGTCTTCTGAGGAGGTCGGTGCGGTTTTTTGCTGTGGTGCGTTGGAACTGTCGATCGATGAGTCGAGCGCCATATCCCGTTCGTACGAGAGCATCTTTCAGCATCTGTAGGTGTCTGTTACGCTCCTCCTCGTCTGAGCAGATCCTGTGTATACGGAGGGCTTGTCCATAGGGGATGGCTTCTTTAATGTGTTTCGGGTGAAAGCTGGAGAAGTGGAGCATCATGAGGTTGTCTGTGGGCTTGCGGTAAAGCGAAGTGCAGAGGTGACCGTCCTTGATGGAGATGAGTGTGTCGAAGAATGCACCTCAATATGCCAACATCTTCATGCACAAGTTTGAACAAGACTTCCTCACCGCACAGGACCTTCAACCGACGTTATACACCAGATACATCGATGACATTTTTTTCCTTTGGACCCACAGCGAAGAATCACTGAAACGACTACACGATGAGATCAATAAGTTCCATCCCACCATCAGACTCACCATTGGACACACTCATCTCCATCAAGGACGGTCACCTCAGCACTTCGCTTTACCACAATTTGTGTGCGGAACCGGAAGGTATAGGTGAGGTTTTAAATGAGGGCTTTGCATCTGTGTTCACTACGGAGAAGGATGATGTAGGTATGGAAATCAGGGAGGCACATTTATTTGAATGACTGAACTTGGGGTGGGGTGTGGTACAAATGGGCTTAAAGTGGTTAAATCCCCAGGGCCAGATGAGATGAGCTAATCTAATTGGGGATGGCAAACGAGGCAAGGGAATGTTCAATAAATAGGAGGATAAGGAGAAGTGTGGAGGAATTGTCAAGTTCAAGTCCACACAAGGTGGCTGGACAGGTCAAGACAGGGTAGGGGCTGCCTTCCTTCATTAGTCAAGGACTAGAGTACAGAAAGGGAGGTGAAACGTGGACTATATAAAACACGAGTGAGACCTTTACTGGACAATTCTACACAATCCTGGCCATCACATTATAAGAAGGATGTGGTTGTAATAGACAGAGTTAAGCGATCCCACAACCGATGGATCAGATCTAAGCTCTGCAGTCCTGCCACGCCCAGCCGTGAATGGTGGGGGACAATTAAACAACTCACTGGAGGAGGAGGCTCCACAATATCCCCATCCTCAATGATTTGGGCAGCATGGTAGCACAGTGGTTATCACAGTTGCTTCACAGCGCCAGGGTCCCAGGTTCGATTCCGGCTTGGGTCACTGTCTGTGCGGAGTCTGCACAGTCTCCCCGTGTGTGCGTGGGTTTCCTCCGGGTGCTCCGGTTTCCTCCCACAGTCCAAAGATGTGCAGGTTAGGTGGATTGGCCATGATAAATTACCCTTAGTGTCCAAAATTGCCCTTAGTGTTGGGTGGGGTTACTGGGTTATGGGGATGGGGTGGAGTTGTTGACCTCGGGTAGGGTGCTCTTTCCAAGAGCCGGTGCAGACTCGATGGGCCAAATGGCCTCCTCTGTACTGTAAATTCTATGATTTCTATGATGGAGGAGCCCGGCACATCTGTGTAAAAGACAAGGCGGAGAGATTTGCAACAATCTTCAGCTAGAAGTGCCGAATGGGTGATCCATCTCCGTCTCCTCCAGAGGTCTCCAGCATCATAGATATCCGCCTTCAGCCAATACGATTCACTCCACATGATATCAAGAAACGGCTGAAGGCACTGGATCCTGCAAAGGCTATGGGCCCTGACAATATTCCCGCAATAATACTGAAGACTTGTGCTCCAGAACTTGCCCCACCCCTAGCCAAGCTGTTCCAGTGCAGCTACAACACTGGCATCTACCCGGCAATGTGGGAAATTGCCCAGATGTGTCCTGTACACAAGAAACAGGACAAATCCAACCCAGCCAACTACTGCCCTATCAGTCTACTCTCCATCATCAGCAAAGTGATGGAAGGAGTCATCAATAGTGCCATCAAGCAGCACTTACTCAACAGTAACCTCCTTATTGAAGCTCAGTTTGGGCTCCCCACGTGTCTGCATGGTGAACCCCATCACCTGGAGGTTCCCCTCCAAGTCACTCACCAGCCTGACTTGGAAATATATCAGCCGTTCCTTCACTGTCACTGGGTGAAAATCCTGGAAATCCCTCCCTAGCAGCACTGTGGGTGTACCTACATCTCATGGGCTGCAGCGGGATTAATAATATTAAAGTGAGACACAGTCCTATATAAGATGAGATGAACAGGTTAGTAATAGCTTTACTTATTAACGCTTAGCCCTACACTGCGTGTGGTCTGAGGGACACAAAGTCCTTTCATGTTTTGATTTGATCCTGGAACTCGCTCCCTAACAGCACTGTGGGTGTACCTACACCCAAGGACTGCAGCGGTTCAAGCAGCTCACCACCTTCTTCTGAAGGGCAATTAGGGATGGGCAATAAATGCTGGGGCCTGACCAGCAACGCCCACATCCCGTGAAAGAATTTAAAAAGAGGCCAGATTTTTTCATATTGATTTTGGGATTTGTTTGGCCAGGGTGCCAAGGAGAAATCCAGTTAAACTGAGCCAGAAGAGCTTTTACATCTACTCGAGCAGGGAAATGTGCCCTCGATTTGACATCTGATCGGAAGCAGGGCCTGGGACCATGCTGTGCTCCCTCAGTGCTGCACCAGAAAGTCAGCCTTAGTTTGGTGCTGGAGTGGGACGTGAACCGGAAACTTTGTGAGGAGTTACCGCAGCTAAGGTCTGCAGTTTTGAGGGGATTCTGGAGGAAATTTTGTCAGCGCTTCATGGAGAGGAGAGGGGGCGGGAACCAATTGATTAACTCTCTCAAAGTCAGCACAGGCATGGAGCAAATGGCCTCTATCTCAGTGGAAAGAGATCATTCCAAACATAACTAAAAGAGGCATCAATGAAGACCAGAGCCCATAGAATTACACCCCACCCCCACCCCAATCCTAAAGCAGATTTGGGGCAGACATTTGCACAAGAAACTAGATCTTAAGTTGCTGGTACACAATCTGACCTTAAATTATCCTCGCAAACCTGTATCAGTATTAAATAAAGCATTATCTCAGCCTGCCGTCTGAACACAGTGTCAGATTAAAATAATAAATAATCGATGACCAGGGAGTGACTGAGTGTGGAAACTGCTCAGAGTTAAACACTCCAGCTTTCAATTGCTTATGTCACCACTACCAAACTGTCAACATTCTCACCAAATCCCAGAGCACTGATGTAATGGAGGGAAGCCTGTTTAACCAAAACAAACGTGTCTATTTTTAACAATTACCGTCACCAAAAATAATCCAAAAGCAAAATATTGTGGGTGCTGGAAATACGCAGCAAGACTGACAGAGTCTGTGGAGCGAGAAACAGAGTTAACATTTCAGCATTGACACCTTTCATCAGAACCGAGAAAAGGGAAGGTCTTGATTGGATGGTAGGCAGTCAAATTAAATGACAAAATGGAGGATGGTAAAAGGAATTTGTCCAGAGGAGGTGTGAATGGGGAAAAACAGGATCCTCATTGACAGCTGCTGGGTCCAAGATTCCCGTCTGGAATTGTTGAACTCTGTTGTACAGGGAAGTTGTAAAGTGCCAATTCTTAAGAGGTTGTGTTATTCCAGAATTTACATTGAGCTTGTTTGATCCACTAACAGGCCAAGAGATGGAGAGGGGAGTAGAGGGTGATTCAGGAGTAGACCAGGTTTATAGAAACATAGTAAATAGGAGCAGAAGGAGGCCATTCGGCCCTTCAAGCCTGTTCTGCTATTCATTATGATCATCCAACTCAACAGCCGAATCCCACCCCTCCCCCCAATATCCTTTAATTCCCTCTGCCCTGAGCTCTAGAGCTAACTGCTTCTTGAAAACATATCATTTTTGGCCTCAACTACTTTCTGTGGTAATGAATTCCACAGGCCACCCACTCTCTGGGTGAAGAAATTTCTCCTAATCACTGTCCTAAATGGTCGACCCCGTATCCTCAGACTGTGACCCCTGGTTCTGGACACCCCCCACCATCGGGAACATCCTTCCTGCATCTATCCTGTCCAGTCCTGTTAGAATTTTATAGGTTTCTATGAGATCCCCCCATATTCTTCTAAACCCCAGCAAATATAATCCGAACCGATTCAACCTCTCCTCTTACGCCAGTCCCACTATCCCAGGGATTACATTTAAGGGGCGTCTTGACAAATACATGAATAGGATGGGTAGAGAGGGATATGGTCCCTGGAGGGGTAGGGGGTTTTAGTTCAGACGGGCAGCATGGTCGGTGCAGGCTCGGAGGGCCGAAGGGCCTGTTCCTGTGCTGTAATTTTCTTTGTTCTTTGAATCAGCCTGGTAAACCTTCGCTGCTCTCCCTCGAGAGAAAGAACATCCTTCCTCAGAGAAGGAGACTAAATACTCCAGGTGTGGCCTCACCAAAGTCCTGTACAATTGCAGCAACACATCCCTGCTCCTGTACTCAAAACCTCTCGCAATGAAGGCCAACATACCATTAGCCTTCTTTACCGCCTGCTGTACCTGCATGCTTCCCTTCAGCGAATGGTGCACAAGGACACCCAGGTCCCGCTGCACACACCCCTCTTCCAATTTATGGTCATTCAGATAATAGTCTGCCTTCCCGTTTTTGTAACCAAAGTGCATAACCTCACATTTATTCACATTATACTGCATCTGCCGTTCATTTGCCCAGTCACTCAGCCTGTCCAAATCCCACTGTAGGATCTCTGCATCCTCCTCACAGCTCACCCTCCCACCCAACTTTGTATCATCTGCAAATTTGGAGATATTACATTTTGTTCCTTCATCTAAATCATTAATATATATATATTGTGAATAGCTGGGGTCCCAGCACCGATCCCTGGGGGTACCCCACTGGTTACTGCCTGTCAATTTGAAAAAAGACCCATTAATTCCCATTTTGTTTCCTGTCTGCCAATCAGTTTTCTATCCATCTGCCCCCATCTGCTTTAATTTTACACACTAATTTCTTATGCAAGACCTTTCTCTCTACCTCCCTTTTTAAACAGTGGAGTGACATTAGCCAGCCTCCAGTCTGCAGGAACTGTTCCAGAGTGGATAGAATCCTGGAAGATGACCATCAATGCATCCACTATTTCCAGAGCCACTTCCTTAAATATTCTGGGATGTAGATTATCAGATGCTGAGGATTTATCAGCCTTCAATCCCATCCATTTCCCCAACACCATTTTCTACTAATTATTCCATGAATGTTTGCCATTGCCTATCCACAGTCATTGATCTCCTTCAGTTTCTCCCTCTCACTAAACCCAAAGTTTCCCCAACATGTCCCAGTTTCAATTCCCAGCTTGGATCACTGTCTGTGCGCAGTCTGCACGTTCTCCCCGTGTCTGCGTGGGTCTCCTCCGGGTGCCCAGGTTTCCTCCCACAAGTCTCCAAAGACATGCTGTTAGGTGAATTGGCTATGCTAAATTGCCCTTAGTGTCCAAAAAGTTTGGGAGAGGTTATTGGGTTACGGGGATAGGGTGGAAGAAGTGGGTCAGTGCAGACTCGATGGGCCGAATGGCCTCCTTCTGCACAGTACGTTCTATGTCTATTATCTTATTTGTGAAGACCGAACCAAAGTATGTGATTAGTTGCTCAGCCGTTTCTTTGTCCCCTATTATACATTCCCGTTTCTGACTGTAAGGGACCTACATTGGTCTTCACCGATTTTTTTCCCTTCACGTGCCAATAGAAAAACTTTTACTGTCTGTTTTTATGTTCCGTGCAAGCTTGCTCTCATGCTCTATTTCCCCCTTCTTAATCAATCCCTTGCTCCTTCTTTGCTGAATTCCAAACTGCTCCCAATCCTCGGACCTGTTGTGTTTTCTTGGCCAATCTGTCAGCTTCATCCCTGGGTCAAATAATATCTTTAATTTCCCTTGCAAGCAATGCATCGACAACATTGCTCGTTTTATTTTTGTGCCAGACAAGAGTAAACAATTATTGCAGTTCCCCCATGTGCTCCTTGAATGTTTGCCATTGTCTATCCAATAACATTTCCCAATCAATCATAGCCAAACCGCATCTCATATCATCACAGTTTCCTTTATTTAGATTCAGGACCCTAGTCTCAGAATCAAATACATCATTCTCCACATTGATGAAAAATTCTATCATATTATGGTCACTCATCCCCAAGGTGCTGCGCACAACTAGATTGCCAATGATTCTGTTCTCATTACACAGTACCCAGTCTAGGATGGCCTGTTCTCTTGTTGGTTCCTCAACATATTGGTCCAGAAAACAATCCCGTATACACTCCGGGAATTCCTCCTCTACAATGGCTAATTTGATTTGCCCAATCTGTACACAGATTAAAATCACCCATAAAAGGCATGGTGGCACAGTGCCCCCTCCTCCCTTCCAGTTCTGATGAAAACGTTTGAGCTGAAAAATTAATTCTTTCTCCGCACTCCAATCCATGTGATGTTACAAGGAGCTGGAATTGTTAGAGGTGGTGTGGAATTCACTCAGTTCCATATCTCATAGTTCTCCAAATACCAAAAACTCATTCAAAGTCTTCAGATACTGAAAAACAGAAAAGAGAGGAAATAAACATCAAACTCATCTCTGGGCCGAACATCACAAAGTGAATCCCTATTGAAACCTGGACAGCTAATCCGCTTCCTTGGGAAACTCCACATAATATATTATAGATTGAGGCACCCTCAATTACGATGCGAGAGCGAGGTCGGTAATCAAAAGGCTTTAATCTACAGAGAACTGAACAGCATCCGAGAGAAGTGTGCTCACCACATGGAGCCTTATCCTATATACTGTTTCCTGGGGGCGTAGCCAGAGGCGGAGTCCCCCAGGGTTCCAAGCCTCTTAAAGGGGCAAGGTATTAAAGGTCAGGTACCGTTTACGGCAGTTATTAATACCGTTCATCACATATATATAAAATAGCAACAGTCACATTACAAGAATGGGTTTTTGAACAGGCCAAAGTTTAATTTAAATCAGGGTTTCCATAGAATCCAAAGCGACAAACACGTTGTTTACACACAGCAGATTCTTCCGTCTCCAAACCACCTTCCCTGCTGACCCCAGTTCACTTCCCCCAGCAGGGCTCAGTGCTCTGCTTATATAGTCTAACAAGGTTATGCAGCTGATCTTGGTTGCACTGATTCCTGATAGGGGTTACCCATCAATCTGTCATGTGACTTCCTGCGGCCATCTTGGTCGGGGGAAATTCTGTCCAGAAACTGGAGAACCTTGTGAGTAAAGGCCTGGGTTCCAGCCTCCAGCCACCAGCACCAGGGACATCACAGTCCAGATCAATGACTTTTTAAAAAGACAAGAATCCCTCCGACATGGACTGAAACAAACCAACATCATTCAAACATTAATTAGCAAGTGGAGAATATTTCAAAATTAATTTCAAATAGTTGATACTGCAGAGATATACCTCCCAGAGTTACAAGCACACACATTACTTCCCACACCAATGTGGGTTATGTGGAATCTCAGTCTTTCCAACCCATTCTCTGCTATATTGCCCTTAGTGTTGGGTGGGGTTACTGGGTAATGGGGATAGGGTGGAGGTGTTGATCTTGGATAGGGGGTAGGGTGCTCTTTCCAAGAGCCGGTGCAGACTCGATGGGCCGAATGGCCTCCTTCTGCACTGTAAATTCTATGTAATTCTATGTAATATACCATTCACTCACTTCCCATTTAATTGTTTCGGCCTTTGAGTCACATTCACCATCAGCAATATTCCATCCAAAGTCCCTGTACACGGCTCCCACTGACAAGACACATGTCTAGCAGCCCCCTGACAATATTCCTGATGGCACTGAATCCTCAAAGATTCCCATCTCTGATCCCTTTCAAACAGCCTATTGTGCTTTGACTAAACTGAAATGGGAGCAATAGGTATTACCCAATTCATAATCCGTTCCCCCCAATGTCCTCAATGTTCTACTCTTTCAGCTGGGTAACATACACAGCAACAGTCTCTGCTCCACTCTCACAGATCTGCTTCAACAACAGGATGTATTGAGGACGATCAAACAGAAAACTTCCATTTGGAGAGAATCTTGCTTGTTTCTTGTTTAGAAATAATTCTCAGTGTAGTTTGAACTGCCAAAACCAGAAACACAGTCTGACCCAGCGCTCTGCAATTAGTTTTCCATTTCACCTTCGCTTCTTAGCTGTTCATCCACATGGGTCACCTGGACATTTCTTGCAACCCATTGATGTCATAATCAGGAAACAAATTAGCCGCTTTGGCCTATATTGGTCTTAAAGCGACATTGCAGAAAGGAAAATGCAGCCTTTTCCCAGTACATGGAGTATTCACCCTCCCACAAATGATGCCTGAGCTGCTGCTTATTTTCAGTTTCCGTTTCACATTTTTTGAAACCTGAATGCGTAATAGTCACTCTTCCTAATGCAGCACTTTCAGCTTATGGGAAATTTCAGCTGGAAGCTCAATGACATTGGCTGATAATTTATGGCCATGAAAGCTGTGAGCCAGACCTGGATTAAAGCGATGCTGATGAGGCCACGGATGGAGCACTGGGTACAGTTCTGGTCACCTCACTATAGGAAGGATGTGATTGCACTGGAGGGGGGGCAGAGGAGATTCAGCAGCATGTTGCCTGGGCTGCAGCGTTTCGGTTATGAAGAGAGGCTGGTTAAACTGGGGTTGGTCTCCTTGGAGCAGAGAAGACTGAGGGGGGAGACGGATTGAGGTGGACACAGATCAGGTGGATAGGAAGAAGCTTTTCCCATTAGTTGAGGGCTCAGTAATCAGACGGCACAGATTGAAGGTAATGGACAGAAGATTTAGAGGTGATTTGAAGAGAAACCTTTTCACCCAGATGTTGGTGATAATCTGGAACTCACTGCGTGAAGGGGCGGCATGGCAGCACAGTGCCAGGGACCCGGGCAGCACAGTGCCAGGGACCCGGGGCAGCACAGCGCCAGGGACCCGGGGCAGCACAGTGCCAGGGACCCGGGCAGCACAGTGCCAGGGACCCGGGCAGCACAGTGCCAGGGACCCGGGGCAGCACAGTGCCAGGGACCCGGGCAGCACAGTGCCAGGGACCCGGGGCAGCACAGTGCCAGGGACCCGGGGCAGCACAGTGCCAGGGACCCGGGCAGCACAGTGCCAGGGACCCGGGGCTGCACAGTGCCAGGGACCCGGGCAGCACAGCGCCAGGACCCGGGGCAGCACAGTGCCAGGGACCCGGGGCAGCACAGCGCCAGGGACCCGGGGCTGCACAGTGCCAGGGACCCCGGGGCTGCACAGTGCCAGGGACCCGGGGCAGCACAGTGCCAGGGACCCGGGGCAGCACAGTGCCAGGGACCCGGGGCTGCACAGTGCCAGGGACCCGGGCTGCACAGTGCCAGGGACCCGGGGCAGCACAGTGCCAGGGACCCGGGGCAGCACAGTGCCAGGGACCCGGGGCAGCACAGTGCCAGGGACCCGGGGCAGCACAGTGCCAGGGACCTGGGGCAGCACAGTGCCAGGGACCCGGGGCAGCACAGTGCCAGGGACCCGGGGCAGCACAGTGCCAGGGACCCGGGGCAGCACAGTGCCAGGGACCCGGGGCAGCACAGTGCCAGGGACCCGGGGCAGCACAGTGCCAGGGACCCGGGGCAGCACAGTGCCAGGGACCCGGGGCAGCACAGTGCCAGGGACCCGGGGCAGCACAGTGCCAGGGACCCGGGGCAGCACAGTGCCAGGGACCCGGAGCAGCACAGTGCCAGGGACCCGGGGCAGCACAGTGCCAGGGACCCGGGGCAGCACAGTGCCAGGGACCCGGGGCAGCACAGTGCCAGGGACCCGGGGCGGCACAGTGCCAGGGACCCGGGTCGGCACAGCGCCAGGGACCCGGGTCGGCACAGCGCCAGGGACCCGGGGCAGCACAGTGCCAGGGACCCGGGCAGCACAGTGCCAGGGACCCGGGCAGCACAGTGCCAGGGACCCGGGGCAGCACAGTGCCAGGGACCCGGGGCAGCACAGTGCCAGGGACCCGGGGCAGCACAGTGCCAGGGACCCGGGGCAGCACAGTGGTTAGCACTGCTGTGTCACAGCGCCAGGGACCCGGGGCAGCACAGTGGTTAGCACTGCTGTGTCACAGCGCCAGGGACCTGGGGCAGCACAGTGCCAGGGACCCGGGCAGCACAGTGCCAGGGACCCGGGGCAGCACAGTGCCAGGGACCCGGGGCAGCACAGTGCCAGGGACCCGGGGCAGCACAGTGCCAGGGACCCGGGGCAGCACAGTGCCAGGGACCCGGGGCAGCACAGTGCTAGGGACCCGGGCAGCACAGTGGTTAGCACTGCTGTGTCACAGTGCCAGGGACCCCAGTTCAATTCTGGCCTCTGGTGACTGTCTGTGGGGAGTTTTCACTTTCGTGGGGGCTATGGGGAGAAGCAGGATTAGGCTATTGAGTTGGATGATCAGCCATGATGGTGATGAATGGCGGAGCAGGCTCGAAGGGCCAAAAGGCCTCCTCCTGCTCCTATCTTCTCTGTATTCATGTTTCTCCCTGTGTCTGTGTGGGTTTCCTCCGGGTGCTCCAGTTTCCTCTCATAGTCCAAAGATGTGCTGATTAGGTGGAATGGCCATGATCAATTGATTGATTGATTGATTTGATTTATTGTCACATCTACCGAAGTCCAGTGAAAAGTATGAGCTTGTTAACTGGAGATAGGGTGGGGGAGTGGGCCTATGTAGGGTGCTTATTCAGAGGGTCAGTACAGACTCGATGGGCCGAATGGCCTCCCTCTGTACTATCCGGAATCTATTCTAAATCCAGAAGCAGGAACTCTCAGAACATTGAAGAAGCATTTCGATGAGCAGTTGAAATGCCAAAGCAGACACGGCTAAGGACCAGGTGCTGGAAAATGGGATTAGAATAGAAAGGTGCTCGATGGCCGACACAGACACGATGGGCTGATGGGCCTCTTTCTGTGCTGTAACACTCTCTAACGCTAATATTCAGGCTTCGACTGATGTGTGGCACGTAACATTCTGACCACACAGATGCCAGGCAATTGGCATCTCCAAAAAAGAGAATCTTACCATTTGCCCTTGTCATTCACTGGGATGACCCTCACTGGGATGACCCTCACTGGACTGGCCCTCACTGGACTGGCCCTCACTGGACTGGCCCTCACTGGACTAGCCCTCACTGGACTGATCCTCACTGGGATGACCCTCACTGGGATGACCCTCACTGGGATGACCCTCACTGGACTGGCCCTCACTGGGATGACCCTCACTGGACTGACCCTCACTGGGATGACCCTCACTGGACTGGCCCTCACTGGACTGGCCCTCACTGGACTAGCCCTCACTGGACTGATCCTCACTGGGATGACCCTCACTGGGATGACCCTCACTGGGATGACCCTCACTGGACTGAACCTCACTGGAATGACCCTCACTGGGATGACCCTCACTGGACTGGCCCTCACTGGACTGGCCCTCACTGGACTGGCCCTCACTGGACTGATCCTCACTGGGATGACCCTCACTGGACTGACCCTCACTGGGATGACCCTCACTGGACTGACCCTCACTGAAATGACCCTGGGATGACCCTCACTGGGATGACCCTCACTGGGATGACCCTCACTGGGATGACCCTCACTGGACTGACCGTCACTGGGATGACCCTCACTGGACTGGCCCTCACTGGAATGACCCTCACTGGGATGACCCTCACTGGACTGACCCTCACTGGACTGACCCTCACTGGGATGACCCTCACTGGGGTGACCCTCACTGGGGTGACCGTCACTGGACTGACCCTCACTGGGGTGACCCTCACTGGGATGACCCTCACTGGACTGACCCTCACTGGGATGACCGTCACTGGGATGACCCTCACTGGGATGACCCTCACTGGGATGACCCTCACTGGGGTGACCCTCACTGGGATGACCCTCACTGGGGTGACCCTCACTGGACTGACCCTCACTGGGATGACCCTCACTGGGATGACCCTCACTGGAATGACCCTCACTGGGATGACCCTCACTGGACTGACCCTCACTGGACTGACCCTCACTGGGATGACCCTCACTGGAATGACCCTCACTGGGATGACCCTCACTGGGATGACCCTCACTGGAATGACCCTCACTGGGATGACCCTCACTGGGATGACCCTCACTGGAATGACCCTCACTGGGATGACCCTCACTGGACTGGCCCTCACTGGACTGGCCCTCACTGGACTAGCCCTCACTGGACTGATCCTCACTGGGATGACCCTCACTGGACTGGCCCTCACTGGACTGGCCCTCACTGGACTGGCCCTCACTGGACTGATCCTCACTGGGATGACCCTCACTGGACTGACCCTCACTGGGATGACCCTCACTGGACTGACCCTCACTGAAATGACCCTGGGATGACCCTCACTGGGATGACCCTCACTGGGATGACCCTCACTGGGATGACCCTCACTGGACTGACCGTCACTGGGATGACCCTCACTGGACTGGCCCTCACTGGAATGACCCTCACTGGGATGACCCTCACTGGACTGACCCTCACTGGACTGACCCTCACTGGGATGACCCTCACTGGGGTGACCCTCACTGGGGTGACCGTCACTGGACTGACCCTCACTGGGGTGACCCTCACTGGGATGACCCTCACTGGGATGACCCTCACTGGGATGACCCTCACTGGGGTGACCCTCACTGGACTGACCCTCACTGGGATGACCCTCACTGGGATGACCCTCACTGGAATGACCCTCACTGGGATGACCCTCACTGGACTGACCCTCACTGGACTGACCCTCACTGGGATGACCCTCACTGGAATGACCCTCACTGGGATGACCCTCACTGGGATGACCCTCACTGGAATGACCCTCACTGGGATGACCCTCACTGGACTGGCCCTCACTGGGATGACCCTCACTGGACTGGCCCTCACTGGACTGGCCCTCACTGGACTGGCCCTCACTGGACTGACCCTCACTGGGATGACCCTCACTGGGATGACCATCACTGGACTGACCCTCATTGGACTGACCCTCACTGGGATGACCCTCACTGGACTGAACCTCACTGGACTGACCCTCACTGAAATGACCCTGGGATGACCCTCACTGGACTGACCCTCACTGAAATGACCCTGGGATGACCCTCACTGGGATGACCCTCACTGGGATGACCCTCACTGGACTGACCGTCACTGGGATGACCCTCACTGGACTGGCCCTCACTGGACTGACCCTCACTGGACTGACCCTCACTGGGATGACCCTCACTGGGGTGACCCTCACTGGACTGACCCTCACTGGGATGACCCTCACTGGGATGACCCTCACTGGAATGACCCTCACTGGGATGACCCTCACTGGACTGACCCTCACTGGACTGACCGTCACTGGGATGACCCTCACTGGGATGACCCTCACTGGAATGACCCTCACTGGGATGACCCTCACTGGGATGACCGTCACTGGACTGGCCCTCACTGGGATGACCATCACTGGACTGACCCTCATTGGACTGACCCTCACTGGGATGACCCTCACTGGGATGACCCTCACTGGACTGAACCTCACTGGGATGACCATCACTGGACTGACCCTCATTGGACTGACCCTCACTGGGATGACCCTCACTGGGATGACCCTCACTGGACTGAACCTCACTGGACTGACCCTCACTGAAATGACCCTGGGATGACCCTCACTGGACTGACCCTCACTGAAATGACCCTGGGATGACCCTCACTGGGATGACCCTCACTGGGATGACCCTCACTGGGATGACCCTCACTGGGATGACCCTCACTGGACTGACCGTCACTGGGATGACCCTCACTGGACTGGCCCTCACTGGAATGACCCTCACTGGGATGACCCTCACTGGGATGACCCTCACTGGGATGACCCTCACTGGGATGACCATCACTGGGATGACCCTCACTGGGATGACCCTCACTGGGATGACCATCACTGGGATGACCCTGACTGGGATGACCCTCACTGGGATGACCCTCACTGGGATGACCATCACTGGGATGACCATCACTGGGATGACCCTCACTGGGATGACCCTCACTGGGATGACCGTCACTGGGATGACCCTCACTGGGATGACCCTCACTGGGATGACCATCACTGGGATGACCCTCACTGGACTGACCCTCACTGGGATGACCCTCACTGGGATGACCGCCACTGGACTGACCCTCACTGGGATGACCATCACTGGACTGACCCTCATTGGACTGACCCTCACTGGAATGACCCTCACTGGACTGACCGTCACTGGGATGACCCTCACTGGGATGACCCTCACTGGGATGACCCTCACTGGGATGACCATCACTGGGATGACCCTCACTGGGATGACCCTCACTGGGATGACCATCACTGGAATGACCATCACAAATTCAGCCATTATCAACATCCTGGGGGTTGCCATTGACCAGGGGCTCGACCAGCCGTAAGTAGCCGCAAGATTTAAGAATGTCACAGGCTGGACATTCTGCATTGAATCTTTCCCACCATCTAAAAGGAAAATGCTTCCTGAAATTTGGTGGGGAAAATTCTATAAATTAGATTTTGATCCTGTAAATTACTTGGATAGAGGAAGCGAGAGTTTTCAGATGGCACCGAGTTAGGAGACAGGATGGGGATGGGAGCAGGATATTAATAAGGGAGAGCTGGCAGATTGTGCTGGATGTCAGCACGTGGGAGTTAATCCACTTTAGCCACAAGAGGGATATGAAAAATATTCCTCATGGTGTGAGTCCTGGACCTGTGGAGGTTTGGGTGTCCAGATACATACATCGATTAAAGCAAATGGACAGGTACAAGGAGCCATGGAAATGGGAAATGGGATGGTTGTGTTGGGGTTCCAGACCCCCGGGTTAAATGCCATTTACTGTAACAGGGTTCAGCACCAATCTCCAGGAGGGGTCGCAGTCGTTAATTGATGAGGACTGGCCACATAAACTCAGCTTGTTTTCACTGCAGCTTAGAATATTGAGGAGGTTTAATTAACGTATTTAACAGAATTTTAAAGTAGATTGAGAAATTATATTAGGAAGCACTTCTTCATTCAAAGGGCAGTGGAAATGTGTAACTCTTCCCCACGAGAATGCTGAGAGAGTTGGGGATCAATTTAAGTTTCCAGAGACAGGGTGATTATTTTATTTGAGGAGGATATTGGCAGGTGGGTAACCATGGGAACAGCAACATCTGAAATTTCCCTTTCCTCACCTTCCTGACTGGGAAATATATCGGCGTTCCTTCACTGTCGCTGGGGCAACACCCTGGAACTCCCTCCCTAACAGCACTGTGGGTGTACCTACACCTCGGGGACTGCAGCGGTTCAAGAAGGCAGCTCACCACCACCTTCTGAAGGGCAATTAAGTATGGGCAATAAATCAGAGCAAATGCCATGAATATGATGCAGGGTTTGAGGTTTTTGTGCAGCAACAGAGTCGGTGAGATTGGAGAAACGGTTCACCTGCAGTGTCACAGTTATGGAGCCTCGCTATTGGGTGAGCTTTTGGGGCCTTGTAGACAGGCTCATAGATCAAGAGAAAGATTTAGGGAGCTGCAATTTGAAATGTCAGGTTGTTTACAATCCCAGGGGGTGTGTGTGCGTTCACGCCTTTACACATCCATGTTGTGCGTCTGCATGTTTACATGTCTGGTGCAAGCCCTGTGCATGCTGTGTATGCTGTATGTGTGCACTGTGTGCATGCGTGCGCTGTGTGTGTGCGTGCTGCGTGTGCGTCCACTGTGTGTGTGTGTTCGTACGCTGTGTGTGCATGCACAGTTTGTATGTTTGTGCATGCGTTGTGTGGGTGCGCTTTTTGTGAGTTTATGCATACGCTGTGTGCGCATGCACTGTGTGTGTGTGCTGTGTGTGTGCATGTGCTGTGTGTGTAGGTGCACTGTGTGTGCATGTGTGCTGTGTATGCGTGTGAGCTATGTGTGCGTGCACGGTGTGCGTACGCTGTGTGTGCGCTGTGTGTGCGTGCACTGTATGTGTTCGTGCGCTGTGTGTGCATGCACTGTTTGTACGTTTGTGCATGCGTTGTGTGCGTGCACTGTTTGTGCATGCGCTGTGTGTGTGTGTGGGCGTGCGCTGTGTGTGCGTGCGCTGTGTGTGCGTGCGCTGTGTGTGTGTTTGTACGTTTGTGCATGCATAGTGTGTGTGTGCGTGCCCTCTGTGTGTGCATGCGCCGTGTGTTCATGCGCTGTGTGTGCTTCCGCAGTGTGTGTGTGCATCCGCTGTGTGTGTGCGTCCGCTGTGTGTGCGTGTGCTGTGTGTGTGCGTGTGCTGTGTGTGCATGTGCTGTGTGTGTGCGTGCGCTGTGTGTTCATGCGCTGTGTGTGCATCCGCTGTGTGTGCGTGTGTCCGCTGTGTGTGCGTGTGTCCGCTGTGTGTGCGTGCGTGCGCTGTGTACGTGCGTGTGCTGTGTATGTGTGCACTATGTGTGTGAGTGCGCTGTGTGTACATTTGTGCATGCGTTGTGTGCGCACGCTGTTTGTGCATTTGTGTGTGCGCTGTGTGTGCGTTTGTGCATGTGCTTTTTGTGAGTGCACTGTTTGTTTGTTTGTGCGTTTGCTTTTTGTGCGTACGCTGTGTGTGCACGTGCACTGTGTGTGTGTGTTCCTGTGTATGTACTGCGTAAATGCGCAAACTTTTAAAAAATTCATTTACGGGATGTTGGGGTCGCTGGTTAGGCCACTGTTCATTGCCCATTCCTAATTGCCCTTGAGAAGGTAGTGAGCTGCCATCTTGAACCGCTGCAGTCCCTGTGTTGTAGGTACACCCACAGTGCTGTTAGGAGGGAATTCCAGGATGTTGCCCCGGCGACAGTGAAGGAACGGCCGATATATTTCCCAGTCAGGGTGATGAGTGACTTGGAGGGGAACCTCCAGGTGGTGGGGTTCCCAGGTATCTGCTGCTCTTGTCCTTCTAGATAGAGGCTATGAGTTTGGAAGGTGCTGCCTAAGGAATCTTGGTGAGTTACGACAGTGCATCTTGTAGATGGTACACACGGCTGCCACTGTTAGTCAGTGGTGGAGAGTTTGAATGTTTGTGGAAGGGGAGCAATTAAGCGGGGCTGCTTTGTCCTGGATGGTATCGAGCTTGTTGTTGGAGCTCCAGACAAGTGGAGAGTATTCCATCACACTCCCGACTTATGCCTTGTAGATGGTGGACAGGCTTTGGGGGGGTCAGGAGGTGAGTTACTCTCCGCAGGATTCCCAGCCTCTGACCTGCCCTGGTAGCCACAGTATTGATACGGCTGGGTCCAGTTCAGTTTCTGATCAATGGTAACCCCCAGGATGTTGATTGTGGGGATTCAGCGATGGTAATGCCATTGAATGTCATGGGGCGATGGTTAGATCCTCTCTTGTTGGAGATGGTCATTGCCTGGGGCTTGTGTGGCACGAATGTAACTTGCCCCTTGCCAGCCCCGAGCCTGGATATTGTCCAGGTCTTGCTGCATTTGGACAGGGACTGCTTCATTATCTGAGGGGTTGCGAATGGTGCTGAACATTGTGCAGCCATCAACACACATCTGTTTTTCCCAAAGAATAAGATGTTTAGGCCGGTGTGAGATTGGAGTTAACAGGTACACTTGAGGAATTGAGAAGGAGGAGGCGTTGGCTATTTTTACATAAAATTGATAAGGTCAGGACCAGATGAGATGCATCCAAGGGAAGTGAGGGAAGTGAGAATGGAATTTCAGCAAGATTGAAGCTTGGAGCTTGAATCCCAACAGAGATTTAGTTAGAAGATGCTACACTGCAGCCAGCGACTGCCCCCCCGACATCATCCCCGCTGACATCACCAAATTGTTCTCTGAAAGCTTGCTCAGCTATAAGGCAGGTTTGAGGGAAACTCTCTGAATGCACATCTCCTCCCTCTTTACATCAAAGCTCCGTGACACAATCTACATCATCAATTGATCAACAACATCAACAATCAACCAACAGCCGTCAATGCGTCAAACATCCCGGGGGGGGGGCATTGTTCAGACATCCCGGGGGGGGGGGCAACGTTCAGACATCCTGGGGGGGGGGGGGGGGGCATCGTTCAGACATCCCGGGGGGGGGGGGGGCATCGTTCAGACATCCCGGGGGGGGGGGGGGCATCGTTCAGACATCCCGGGACGGGGGGCATCGTTCAGACATCCACGCGCCAGACGGGGGG
>NC_052152.1:210381967-210437334 GCF_902713615.1 Scyliorhinus canicula | reverse complement strand
TTCCAGCCGGGTCTCCCAGCCGGTCTCCCAGCCGGTTCCCTGCCGGGTCTCCCAGCCGGTTCCCAGCCGGTTCCCAGCCGGTTCCCTGCCGGGTCTCCCAGCCGGTTCCCAGCCGGTTCCCAGCCGGGTCTCCCAGCCGGTTCCCAGCCGGTTCCCAGCCGGGTCTCCCAGCCGGGTCTCCCAGCCGGTTCCCTGCCGGGTCTCCCAGCCGGTTCCCTGCCGGGTCTCCCAGCCGGTTCCCAGCCGGGTCTCCCAGCCGGTTCCCAGCCGGGTCTCCCAGCCGGTTCCCTGCCGGGTCTCCCAGCCGGTTCCCAGCCGGTTCCCACCCGGTTCCCTGCCGGGTCTCCCAGCCGGTTCCCAGCCGGTTCCCCGCCGGGTCTCCCAGCCGGTTCCCCCAGCCGGGTCTCCCAGCCGGTTCCCCCAGCCGGGTCTCCCAGCCGGTTCCCAGCCGGTTCCCAGCCGGTTCCCTGCCGGGTCTCCCTGCCGGGTCTCCCAGCCGGTTCCCTGCCCCGTCCACTACCGTCCCTATCTCCCTGGCCGCCTCCCTCTTCCTACGTTGCTGTGCAAGCATTCTGCTGGCTTTCTTTGCATACTCGTACACAGCGCCTCTGCCCTTTCTGAGCTGCTCTACGGCCTTCCCAGTGGATAGCGCCCCCAGCTCCGTCTGCAGTCCGTCATTCCCTAAGTAGCTCTGCCCTCGGGAGTCCGCATATTCCCTATCCGTCCGTGTCATCTCCTGCACCAGTCTGTCCATCTCTGCCCTATCCGTTCTGCCCCTATGGGCTCGGAGTGAGATCAGTTCCCCTCTCACCACCGGCTTCAGCGCCTCCCAGAGCACCGCTGCTGAGACTTCCCCTGCATCGTTGACCTGCAGGTAGTCCTGCATGCATTTCCCCACTCTCTCACACACCCTCTCCTCTGCCAACAATCCCACCTCTAACCTCCATTGTGGGCGCTGGTAACTTTCTTTGCAGACCAGCAGGTCGACCCAATGTGGAGCATGGTCCGAAATAGTGATCGCCGAGTTTTCTGTATCCCTCACCCCTTCCAAAAAGTCCCTAATCATAATAAAGAAGTCAATACGAGAATAAACCTTGTGAACATGTGAATAGAACGAGAACTCCTTCCCCTTTGGCCGGCGGATTCTCCAGGGGTGCCCCCCCCCCCCCCCCCCCAAATTTGTTCCATGAACCCTCAGTTCCCTTGCCATTGCTGGGACCCTGCCCGTTCTGGAGCACGACCGGTCCAGGTCGGAGTCGAGGATTGTATTAAAGTCCCGACCCATAATCAATTTGTGCGAATCCAAGTCGGGGATTTTCCCCAGCAGCCTTTTGATAAAACCTACATCATCCCAGTTTGGAGCGAAGACATTCACTAGAACCACCTTCACCCCCTCAAGCTTGCCCCAGACCATAAGAAATCTACCCCCTCCCCCATCCACAACTGTGCTGTCCGCCTCAAACTTAACCCGTTTGTTAATCATGATCGCGACCCCTCTGGTCTTAGCGTCAAGCCCCGAATGGAAGACCTGGCTAACCCAGCCCTTCCGTAATCTAATCTGGTCCGCCACTTTCAAATGTGTCTCCTGCAGCAACATTACATCCGCCTTCAGAGCCCGTAACTGCGCGAACCCACGTGTCCTCTTGACCAGCCCGTTTAATCCTCTAACATTCCAGGGCACCTCCACCCCCCGCCCCCCCCCCCCCCCCCCCATGCCGATCAGCCATCCCCCTTCTTGGGCCCACCCCCTGCCCATGTGCCACGCCTCCCCTGGTCCGCCTCTTGGCAGCTCCCACCCCCGACCTCTTCCCTGTTACCTGGGTCAGTTCCCTCCCTCGTCAGTAGATCATCTTCCCCCCCTCCCCCCCCAGCAACAACCCTTGTAACCTAACCCCTGCCATATACTGGCTGTATACACACCCCCCACCTCGCTCCCGGTGACTAGCTCAAAGCAGCTAGCCTGGTGGCTCTCAACTCCGGTGCCACCATGTCTCCCACCTATTGTCCCCCCCGCTCCCCTCCCCCCCCGCCCATCAACAGCACCTCCCCAGAACAGCCCTGTTCGAGCAATCGCTCTGGGACCGGAACAGAGAGAAGACAAAGAAAGAGCAAAGCTCGCCCCACCATAGTGCAATTCGAACTGTGTAATGAGGTGGGCGCTACCACCCAGCCCCCTCCCAACACTCCCGGAAAAATAGCAAAAAGAACCCGAACAGCCCCCCAGCACCCAATAACTTCAACTTTAACTATAACTTTGGCTTTAACTTTAAAACTTTCAGACAGGCAAACACAAACACAAGAACACCCCCAATTTTAAGTAAAAGAGCCGACCGACATCGCTAACACGAAGGGCAATCTGTGAACAAATGCAAACATCCCATAATACACTCTAACTTGAGTCCATGGGTCCTCAGTCCAGCACCAGTCCATGCCCCTTACCGAAGTCCATCGCTTCCTCCGGATCGTCACAATAATGTTGCTGTTCCGGGTATGTGACCCAAAGCCGCGCCGGGAAAGTAGCCCAAACTTGACCTTCTTTTTAAACAGAATCTCTTTAATTTGTCTGTAGGCTGCCCTCCTTCTGGCCACCTCCTGCCTCAGATCCTGGTAGATACGCTGGACACTGTTGTTCCATGAGCAGCTCCCTCCCCCCCCCGCGGCTGCCTCGCCTGCACTCTGTGTGCCCTGTCCAGCTCCAACGGACGCGGGAAGAGATCATCCCCCACCAGCTTCTGCAGCATGTCTGCCGCATATGCCGTGGCATCCACTCCCTCGGCCCCCTCCGGGAGCCCAATGATTCTCAGATTCTGCTGGCATGACCTGTTTTCCAGGTCCTCCAGCTTGTCCATCAGCCTTGCTTGCTGCTCCTTTAACTTTCTAATTTCCACATCCGCTACTGTTTGGAAATCCAACTGCTCTTCTACCGTCTTCTCCAGTACCTGGACCTTCTTATCCTGAGCATCCAGCCTCTGGTCAAGTCGCTCCACGGCTTTCTGGAGCGGTCCCAAACTATCCCGCTTCAGTGCTGCGAAGCTCTCTTTCATGACCTTCAGCATGTTGCCCAATGCTGCCTGGACCGTCCTTTCCGTGGTCCGTTCATCGGCCATCTTTCCTCCCACTTGAGCTTCCACACCACCTTTGTTCAGCCCCTTCTTCGCCTGTTTTCGCTCCCTTCTGCTCCTTAAGTCCATCCAACTCTGTATGGATTCAGATCTAGAGAGCTATTGTTTCTCACTCCAGCGCTCAAAAGTTCGAAAATGTCGGGGGAAAAGGTCGAAAAGTCTGACCGGAGCGAGAGCCACCAAATGCGCGACTTACTCCCTCATCGCCGCCACCGGAGGTCCTTCGGCATTTAAATTACTTGACTGTGCTCGAGTGAGCAACATGGATAGGCTCCTGGTTTTGACAGGAGTTCAGTTTGTGGATAAGGATATTTTATTCGATTAGATGACAGAAGCTTTAAAAAAGTTTCTGGGGAAACATTTGATTCCGATGACTCTGATGACCCAAATAGGTCAGTCTGCAATAAAGCAGAAATTGGAAGATACACAGGGTGGCGAAATCGCACAGCTACAAACAGGTTCCAAGACTATAGAGGGAGATCGGGACCCGGAAATGATGAAAACAGAAACCCAGTTAGAACCTACAATAGGAAGGTGAACCCCAGAAATGCATGGAGCATGATAAATCGATGTTTTCGATGTGACTCTCAATACCATTATACTTTCGACTGCCCAACACGTTATAGTAGAGTGTTTGAAGCGACACATGACACGGAAGAGTCAGAAGAGGAAAAAGATAGTGACCAGAAAGAAGGCATTGTCCTATTAACAAGCTGCTTTACGCCGGTAATGAGGGTGTTGGATGCAGAATCCTTTAACTGTGCTGTATTGGGCAGTGGCTGCACATCTACTGTGTGTGGGATTGACTGGTTAAAATGTTATCTGGACTCCTTGAATGCTGAAAATCGTAACAAGGAAGGAATTTAAAAGTTCCACAAGGTTTCAGGTTTGGGGATGATAATACTCTGAAGTTGCTGAAAAGGGGCGAAATTCTCCGCGGGCCGACGTGACGCCCATTTCCGGCGGGAAAAAGCGGTGTGCATGACTCCGGCGTCCGGGCCTTCTTTTAAGCCGGCAATCTCCGTTCCCGGAAAGGGCCAGCAGCGGGCTGACGCGATAGGCGTCAGTTTCACCAGCTGCGGAAGTGGCGAGTCCCGGCGTTTGTGTGGTGGGGAGAGAGAGAGACCCAGTGGGGTGGGGGGAGAAGAGCGACCCGGCATTGGGGGGGGGGGGGGAGGAGAGAGAAGAGCGACCCGGCATGGGGGGGGGGGGGGGGGAGAAGAGCAATCCCGGCAATGGGGGGGGGGGGGGGGGGAGAAGAGCGACCCGGCATTGGGGGGGGGGGAGGAGAGCGACCCGGCATTGGGGGGGGGGGGGGAGAGAGAAGGGAGAGACCCGGCGTTTGTTGGGGGGGGGGGTTGTGGAGTTGAGGGGGAGAGGGAGGGAGGGGGAGAGCCGGAGAGAGGGAGGTAGAGAGAGAGGGAGGGAGGGAGGGAGGGAGGGAGGGAGAGAGGGGAGGGAGGGAGAGAGGGGAGGAGGGAGAGAGGGGAGGGAGGGAGAGAGGGGGGAAGGGAGGGAGGGAGGGATGGATTGCGGCGTGGAGAGGAGAGGAGAGGGGGCAGCGGCGTGCAGAGGAGGGGGCGACGGATGGCCGGGACCAACGCACCGTCGCCCCCTCTGCAACCGCTGCCCCTACCCCAACCCCCCCTCACCACCCCTACCCCCCTCACCACCCCTACCCCCTCCAACGCCCCTACCCCCTCACCACCCCTACCCCCTCACCACCCCTACCCCCTCACCACCCCCACCCCCTTCCAACGCCCCTACCCCCCTCACTACCCCTACCCCCTCACCACCCCTACCCCCTCACCGCCCCTACCCCCTCACCGCCCCTACCCCCTCACCACCCCTGCCCCCTCACCACCCCTACCCCCTCCAACGCCCCTACCCCCTCACCACCCCTACCCCCTCCAACGCCCCTACCCCCCCACCACCCCTACCCCCTCACCACCCCTACCCCTTCCAACGCCCCTACCCCCTCCAACGCCCCTACCCCCTCACCACCCCTACCCCCTCCAACGCCCCTACCCCCTCCACCACCCCTACCCCCTCACCACCCCTACCCCCTCACCACCCCTACCCCCTCACCACCCCTACCCCCCTCACCACCCCTACCCCCTCACCACCCCTACCCCTCCAACGCCCCTACCCCCTCACCACCCCTACCCCCCTCACCACCCCTACCCCCTCACCACCCCTACCCCCTCACCACCCCTACCCCCTCACCACCCCTACCCCCTCACCACCCCTACCCCCCCCCACCACCCCTACTCCCCACCACCCCTACCCCCTCCAACGCCCCTACCCCCTCACCACCCCTACCCCCCCACCACCCCTACCCCCTCCAACGCCCCAACCCCTCACCACCCCTACCCCCTCACCACCCCGACCCCCTCACCACCCCTACCCCCTCACCACCCCTACCCCCTCACCACCCCTACCCCCCCACCACCCCTACCCCCTCACCACCCCTACCCCCCCACCACCCCTACCCCCTCCAACGCCCCTAACCCCTCACCACCCCTACCCCCTCACCGCCCCTACCCCCTCCAACGCCCCTACCCCCTCACCACCCCTACCCCCTCACCGCCCCTACCCCCTCCAACGCCCCTAACCCCTCACCACCCCTACCCCCTCACCACCCCTACCCCCTCACCACCCCTACCCCCTCACCACCCCTACCCCCTCACCACCCCGACCCCCTCACCACCCCGACCCCCTCACCACCCCGACCCCCTCACCACCCCTACCCCCTCCAACGCCCCTAACCCCTCACCACCCCTACCCCCTCACCACCCCTACCCCCCTCCAACGCCGCCCCCCTCTCTCTCAACGCCGGTACCCCCCCCCTCAACGCCGCACCCCCCCCCCCCCCACTAACGCCGCACCCCCCCCCCCCCAACCACTAACGGAGGAAGGAAGGGGGGGAGGAGGAAGGAAGGGGGAGGAGGAGAGAGGGTGGGTGTGTGGGTACCGGCCTTCAGAGGGAGGGGGAGGGGTTGTGTGTACCGGAGGAGAGGGGGGGGAACCCTGCGTTGGGGGGGGGGGGAACCCTGCGTTGAGGGGGAGGGAACCCTGCGTTGAGGGGGGGGGAACCCTGCGTTGAGGGGGTGGGGGGTTGCGGCGTTGAGAGGGGGGTAGGGGTGGTGAGGGGGGGTTGCGGTAGGGGGCAGCGGCGTGCAGAGGGGGCAACGGTGCGTTGGTCCCGGCCATCCGTCGCCCCCCCCTCTGCACGCCGCTGCCCCCTACCTCAACCCCCCCTCACCACCCCTACCCCCCCCTCAACGCCGCACTCCCCCCCCCCCCCCCCCCCCCCCCCCCCCCGCCCTCGGTCACTGAACGGCGTCAACCATCATCAATGGTTGACGCCGTTTTAAAGCTACTGTGATTTTCGCCGACGTGACCCGTGGCCACGTCGGCGGGACTTCGGCCCATCCGGGCCGGAGATTTGTTGAAACAAAAATATAATGACATCCCGCCGGCGCCAGCTGTTTTCAGAGGCTGCCGGTGGGATTTGCACAGCGCCGGTTTTTGGCCGGTCAGAGAATAAAAAACCCTGCGGGAGCGGGATTAACGCCGCTGCCGGCCGATTCTCCAACCCTGCGTGGGGTCGGAGAATTTCGCCCAAGAGTGGTGATCCCTTGCAATATTGCCGGAGTGAATCATTTCATTAGCATGGATGTTGTATCAAGTGAGATACCTTTGCTTCAGAGCAGACCGTCGATGAAGAAAGCACACATGAAGCTGGATATGGAACAGGATAAGGCAACAGTTTTTGGAAAGACTGTGGACTTACAATTTACACAGTCAGGACACTATTGTATTCCATTATTGACAAATAATGTTTCAAGTAGAGTGGTTAAGGATGTGTAGATGGCAGTTGAAAATGGAACTTTAGCTGATAAAAAGCTTATTGTAGTAAAACTGCATCGGCAATTTGCACATCCGTCTCCTCGGAGGCTGAAAACTTATTAAAGGATGCAGGGGTAAGGGATGAAGACTATTCTAAGCTGATAGAACAGGTTAGTGATCGCTGTGAAGTTTGTAGGAAGTACAGAAGGACACCAGCACGACCGATAGTAACCCTACCTTTGGCCAGGGATTTTAATGCCATTGTGGCCATGGACCTTAAGGGCTGGGATAAAGCAAATATATTTATTTAGCATTTTGTAGATTTAGCAACCAGATTTAGTCAATCAACGATTGTATGAAGTAAAGAGAGTAATTCTGGATCAAATCGTGGAAAAATGGATAGGGACAGGAATGGGCCCACCGGCAAAATTCCTTATGGACAATGTTGGAGAATTTGCTAATGATGAGTTTTTCACTGTGAAAATGTGAATATCACAGTTCTGAATAGGCCTGCAGAAAGCCCATTTAGTAATGGTGTGTATGAAAGAAACCATGTGGTAATAGATGACATGCTCTGGAAAATGTTGGCAGATATACCAAACTGCACACTAAATTCAGCTTTAGCATGGGAGGTACATGCAAAGAATTCATTGCAGATGGTTGGGGGCTTTAGTCCCTATCAATTAGCATTTGGTAGAAATCCTAAATTTCCGTCCATTTTGGATGAGCAGCCTCCAGCTTGGGAGGGGACTACAATTAGCTCAGGTTTTGCTGAACATTTAAATGCATTACACAGCAGTAGAAAAGCTTTTTTGGAAGCAGAAGGATCTGAAAGAATTCGCAGAGCTTTAAGACATAATGTACGGCCATCAGATGCCGTTTTTCAGCAAGGAGACATAGTATACTATAAGAGAGACAATTTTAATGAATGGAAGGGCCCAGGGAAGATCATAGGCATAGATGGCAAAATAATTATTTTGCAACATGGTAATCAAACTGTTAGGGTACATTCAACCGCTCCAGCGCCGTGCTGGCCCTCTGTAAGGGGCCAGAATTACTCCTGGCAGAGACCCGTTCACACCGTCATAAAACGTGACGGCGTTTACAACACCGTGGACACTCTGCCGTGGGATTAGTGAATCCCACCCCTTGAACCTGTTAATGCGACTGATTGGACTATGCTAATTGCACCCGTGATGAAAACTGTTCCAAATACCCTTATCAAATAGTTCAGCAATAAGCCGCTCATGTAGAAACATTTTCTACTTCGAGCAAGCCCGTGACAGGACCAGTCTGCTACACCCTACACACCCGAGACAGGACCAGTCTGCTACACCCTACACACCCGGGACAGGACCGGTCTGCTACACCCTACACACCCGGGACAGGACCGGTCTGCTACACCGTACACACCCGGGAGAGGACCAGTCTGCTACACCCTACACACCCGGGACAGGACCGGTCTGCTACACCGTACACACCCGGGACAGGACCAGTCTGCTACACCCTACACACCCGGGACAGGACCGGTCTGCTACACCCTACACACCCGGGACAGGACCAGTCTGCTACACCGTACACACTCGAGACAGTACTGTGCGCCGCGGGATCTGCGCATGCGCAGTGGCCTCCTTCAACGCACCGGCCCCAACGCAACCCGACGCAGGGCTACAGGGGCCAGCGCCTAGGAAAGGAGGCCCCCAGCCAGAGAGGCCGGCCCGCCGGTAGGTGGGCCCCGATTGCGGGCCAGGCCACATCGGAGCTCCCCCCACATAGACCGCAACCTGACCCTTCAACGGCGAGGTCCCGCCGGCTGAGAGCAGGCTAGAACGGCGCCGGTGGGACGTTGTTTTTTTCTTATGGCTGCTCGGACCATCCGGGCCAGAATCGGTGGGGGTGCCGCGTAGAGCGGCCTGAAACTGGTGCCCCGCCAACCACGCCGGCGCCAACGGCGCCGATAATCCGCTCTGCCCCGCCCAAGGACTCTCGTTCTGACCAGTTCTAATTCTGCTTCTACCCTAGGTCTGATTTGCGTACGCCACTGATCTCACCTGATTTTCTTCCTTGAATCCCGTTCCTTGACGCACCGAGGGCCATGTGTTGATCCGCGGAGGCTGTCATTGAGAGGTGCATCAGACGCCTTAAAATGCGGTTCCGATGCTTAGGATGTTCCGGTGGTGCCCTGCAGTACCCCGCCCCCCCCCCCCCCCCCCCCCCAATCCCCCCGGAGGGTGGCCCGCTTTCAGGGGCTGGTTTAGCACAGTGGGCTAAACAGCTGGCTTGCAATGCAGAACAATGCCAGCAGCGCGGGTTCAATTCCCGTACCAGCCTCCCCGAACAGGCGCCGCAATGTGGCGACTAGGGGCTTTTCACAGTAACTTAATTGAAGCCTACTCGTGACAATAAGCGATTTTCATTTTTCATTCATTTGAAAATGAAATGAAAATCGCTTATTGTCACAAGTAGGCTTCAATGAAGTTACTGTGAAAAGCCCCTAGTCGCCACATTCCGGCGCCTGTCCGGGGAGGCTGGTACGGGAATCGAACCGTGCTGCTGGCCTGCCTGGTCTGCTTTAAAAGCCAGCGATTTAGTGAGCTAAACCAGCCCATTTCATTGTGGTGCTCTGCTCCGCAACGTGGCAGCGGGGTGACATGTGGCCACTTCCGAGGAGGATGAGGTGGCGCTGGTGGATGGCGCTGGCGGATGGCCCCGGAGGGGGGGGGGGGGGGGGCCACATGAGGAGCCAGTGGATGGAGGACAGGCGGTGGCGAGAGTCCGGCAAACCCGGAGTGCCAGGGAGGCGCTCAGACCTCTGACTCCTGTCCCCCAGGATGTTCCTGCCTCCACCAGAGGGTGCCCAAGGTGTGTGTCCTGGTGCTGGTGGAGGGTGGGGTTGGCAGCTGTGACGCATCGATGGTGGCATCCTCGAAGCTCTCCTCCGAGGTGTTCTCTTCGAAGGCGTGTGGGGGAGGAACTACCCCAAATGGGCCAGCAGCATTGGATTGAGATCATGTGTGGGAGTGGACATGTGATCAATGGGTATGGACATGTGGTCAGTGGGTATGGACATGTGATCAATGGGTATGGACATGTGGTCAATGGGTATGGACATGTGATCAATGCGTATGGACATGTGGTCAGTGGGTATGGACATGTGGTCAGTGGGAGTGGACATGTGATCAATGGGTATGGACATGTGGTCAGTGGGAGTGGACATGTGGTCAGTGGGAGGGAAGGATCTGTCCGGCATTAACAACTCCGAGGACAACTGGGCGGAGCCAATGGATTCTCGCCGCTGCAATGAACGCCAATCCCAACGTCGGCGACTGATTTGTCCTCGGACGACGCCGTGGCCTCCAGGGCACATTCTTTGCAGATGGTGAGGACCTTGATGTCCAGCACCCCGCTGCCTGTCTGGACCCATCCCGTGGGCCAACTCATCCTGTGGGGACTTAGAGAGATTTGTGTATATCCCACGGGGGTGGGAGGCGGGGAGGGCTGCATTGTGTCTGGACTCCACTGTGTCCAGCATTCTGGCCAGATCAGCGTCCCCGAATCGTGGAGCAGGTCTGCACAGTGGCATGGCTGTGTCGGTTTGCTCTGAGGGGGTTTAACTGCTGCTTTCCCTCGTTAGTGGAGAGCCAGTGGACAAGGTCCTGGCCAATCAGCTGGTGGGACAGTAATTTGCAGGGCGAAGCCCATGGCGCCTCTTTAAGTGAACCAATTAACGTTTGATACCGATGAGAGTCTCGCGAGGTGGACCATCATGGAGCTCACGCTAGTTCCTGCTCACTACCTCACTTCGAAAGCTTTGCTTAAATCACTCCCTATATATTTCAATCAAGTCGCCTCAACTCTTCAAACTCCAGTGAAAACAAGCTCACCCTGCCCAACCTTTCCTCAGAAGATAACTTTCCCATTCCAGGTATTAGGCTGGTAAACCTTTGAACAGTTCCTGATGCATTTAAATTAGGGAATCAGTACTGTTCACAATACTCGGGACATGGTCTCTCGTGCTCATTATGACTGGAGCATAATTTCACTGGTTTTATATTCAATTCCCCTCACGATAAATGATAAGTTTCTATTTGTTTTCCTAATTACTTGCTGGATCTGTTTACCAGCCGTTTGTGATTGATGTACTCGGACTCCCAGATCCCTCTGCATCCCGGTGTTCTGCAATCTCTCCCCATTTAGGCAATCAGCTATTTTTATTCTTCATGCCAAACTGAACAATTTCACATTGACCCACGTTATACTCCATTTGCTAGTTTTTTACCCGCTCACTGAACCGATTTGTGTCCCTTTGCAGCCCCCTTACGTCCTCCTCGCAATTTACTTTCCTACTTAACTGTGTCATCAGCAAACATTCCTTCAGTCCCTTCATTCAACTCATTTGTATAAATTGTATAAAGTTTGAGGCCCCAGAACTGATCCCTGAGATCCACCACTCGTCACATCCTGCCAACCAGAAAAACACCCATTTATGCTTATTCTGCATATACACAGCAAGATCCCACACCAGCTATAGGATAATGAGCAGATAATCTGAATTGGTTTGTCCAAATTCTTTCATTGGATGTGAAAGTTGCTAGCTAGGCCGGTATTTATTCCTTCACCACTGCCTTGAACCACTGCAGTCCCTGAGGTGGAGGTCCACCCACTGTGCTGTTAGGAAGACACTTCAGGGATTCAGACCACAGTCCAGTGATAGGATATTGACCAGGGTACTGAGAACTCACCTGCCCTTGAAATAGGGCCGTGGGATTGTTTATGGGAACCTGTGTCTCTATAAATGTGGAGACAAATCCCATTTCCTTTCCTAATCTTTGGAAAATTTAGCTTGTGAATGAATGATTGAACTCGAATGAAATGACCAGATTTTCTCAATTCAGCTAAACCGCATTAAATTATGTGAAAGAGCAAGAAGCAGATTCTGTGGGGAGAGCATTGATTTATTAATCTTCTAATATTAAGTCAAAAGAAATCTTATTGTAAACATATTTGCGACTAGATGTAAAAAATGGCAGAGAGCGAGACCGACCGGCCCCTGTGGAGATGTCCTTTTCCAAGGTCATTTCCCTGTCAGAGTCTGGGAACGTTGGGAGGAGCTGTTGAGATTGGGTTTGGTTGATTTTCTGCAGAGGGGAGTGTGTTCTGGCAGCGAGCACACAGGGAGGCTGGTGGAACTCCATCTCATAGCACTCCGGCTGTCTCTGTCAGACACAAACAGGCATTGGGCACACCACACTCTCAGGGCACACATTCTCTCACCGTTTTCCACAACACGCTGTATATGTCTGCTGGCTGAACATACGCCCTCCAAATATTGTACAATGCTTTACTCTTGCTTCACATTCCTCCCGGGACACCTTAATCACTCAGTGCAGCCGCGCCCCCATCCACCCCCCTCCCCCAGTCACACCCAGCAGAATGGAATAATCAGAGGTATAGATGGGGCCTTGTGAGGGCAGAGCTCACCCCTCCCCCCCCCCCCCACCGACCCCCAGTGGGGGAGGAGAGGGGGAATTAGCATTGTTTAACAGTATTCACCATATTGTCCACGAGCTCTTACCCCCCACATCCCAACGTCACCTTTTACGCTGTGTGGAATTATCCCTGGCCAATCTCTGTAACAACACACTGGAATAATTTCCACATATCACTCCAGATGATGTGGAAGATTTTATTGAATAAATTATTAGGGAAAGCCTTTGAGCTGGAGTGTTTTGAGGGACTCGGGCGAGCTGAATGTGTTTCAGGGGGGATTGAACAGCATGGTGAGATAGGAGGCTAGCTTAATGCCATCTGGCTGCTTGTACCAGTTTGAAAATGATTTGTGTTGTGGTTTTTAGTTGCGGAAGCTCTTGCTCGTTCTGATGAAGGAATCTCCGCTGGACAGAAGACAGAAACCTATTTTAAACAATGAATTTTTCAACTGTAAAATTCAGATAAAGAAAGTGGTGATAAATTCTGCAAAGATACAAAATCCTGATAGGTACAAATTGGAGAATTGGAGAATCTTGATTGAAATAAGAGGCCCCAAGATGTAGTCAGAGTTTACAGGACATAAAGAGGCCCATCGTGTCTATGTCGGCCATCAAGCACTTACCTATTCTCCCATTTTGCCAGACTTGGTCGATAATCGTACACTGATGTTGGAAAGGATGAGGTGTTGGATTTTGCTGAGAGATGTTTGCGGAACATGTGGCGATGGACGGGGAATGGGGCCACTCTCAATGAAATGAATTGAAAAATGAAAATGAAAATGGCTTATTGTCACGAGTAGGTTTCAATGAAGTTACTGTGAAAAACCCCTAGTCACCACATTCCGGCGCCTGTCCGGGGAGGCTGGTACGGGATTTGAACCGTGCTGCTGGCCTGCCTTGGTCTGCTTTCAAAGCCAGCAATTTAGCCCAGTGTGCTATACCAGCAGTGACTGAAAGAGGAGACGTTTCCAGTGAAAGTCACTTTGCTCCTCCATCAGTTAACTGCCTTGTGCTCACTGTCACTGTAGAGACTGGCATGACAGCCGTGTAACAATGTGAGCCTGTACCTTCAGCAGGGCAGAGCAGCTTTGCCAGTTCTCAGTGTGATCCAGATACATGCAGCTTTATCTGTCTGTTGCAGTTTGTCAGAATGATACCATCTGGAGAGAGGTTGAACTGAAAATTAATGTAAATGTGATGCAATAAATTGAACAGTGTTTCCATAGCGACAGGTAGGAAGACAGCAAATGCAAGTTGATTAATGCAGGCAGTTCTCACCCAGAGTTCTTACCGTGGAGATTGTGATGGGGGAGAATGTGCTCCCCCGGGTCACAGTTGTGTTGACCTCTGATACTGGGCTCCACCATCACCCTGTGTCACCATCCAGTGGTACTGAAAGCTTAGAGATTGCTCTTTGTGCACACAGCACTGGAAAGTAACAAGTATAAGCAATTGGAACCACATTGCATCGTGGCCTTTATTGCCAGAGGGATGCAGTATCAGAATAAAGGCTTGCTCCAATTGTACAGGGTGTTGGTGAGAGATCACCTAGAGGACCTCATACAGCCCTGGTCTCTTTATCTAAGGAGGTCTAGATCTGCTTTAACGGGAGTGCAATAAGGACTCACTAGATGGACTTCAGGAATGATGAGGAATTGAGCAGGAGCAGTCTGTGCTTTCTGCAATTTCAGGGTACGAGATAATCTAATTGAAAAGTGAAACATTTCTTAAGGGGACAACAGGGTAGATCCTGAAAGAATCGTTCTGACTGGAGAATCTCAAACAGGGGACACCGTGTCCAAATGGAACATTTAGGACCCAGATGAGAGTCACTCAAAGGTTGTGAATCATTAAAATTCTCTAACCCAGGGTCTTGTGGACATTCAGTCGATGAGTTTATTCAGGAGTCTGATGGACAGATAATTGGTCTTTCAGGAAACCCAGGAGAGTGGGTGGGAATGTGGAGCGAAAACTCAAGGTCACACTTTAGGAGGAGACCAGCTCGAAGGGCTGAATTGCCTCCTCCCTGTTCCTATTCTGTACATGACCCTGGTGAGACCATATTTGGAGTATTGTGTGCAGTTCTGGTCACCTCATTATAGGAAGGATGTGGAAGCATTGGAAAGGGTGCAAAGGAGATTTACCAGGATGCTGCCTGGTTTGCAGGATAGGTCTTGTGAGGAAAGGTTGAGGGAGCTAGGGCTTTTCTCTTTGGAACGGAGGAGGATGAAAGACGACTTAATAGAGGTTTATAAGATGATGAGGGGGATAGAGTGGACGTTCAGAGACTATTTCCTCGGGTGGATGTAGCTGTTACAAGGGGGCATAACTATAAGATTCAGGGTGGGAGATATAGGAGGGATGTCCGAGGTAGGTTCTTTACTCAGAGAGTGGTTAGGGTGTGGAATGGACTGCCTGCTGTGATAGTGGAGTCGGACACTTTAGGAACTTTCAAGCGGTTATTGGATAGGCACATGGAGCACACCAGAATGACAGGGAGTGGGACAGCTTGATCTTGGTTTCGGACAATGCTCGGCACAACATCGAGGGCCGAAGGGCCTGTTCTGTGCTGTACTGTTCTGTGTTCTATTCTATTCCTCTGTTCTTACAAGAGGGAGGATGGGGAAGAGAGGGACGGGATTGAGCGCTGCACCCTGGAGCGGGACCTCATGAGAATAAAGCTGAGAGACGATGTCCTGGTCAGTGGGATTGTTCGTCATCTCACTGAAATTCCGAACAGTTGGATCAGATTCCTGTTTCTCTGAGGGGCCGGGGGTGGTGGTGGTGGGGGGGGATTCCCCATTTGCCAGCCGTGGTTTCTCAGAGAGACACTGTGCCGGGATTATCCGCTCGGGATCAGTGGGATATCCCGTTGAAGCCACCCCATGCCACTCGGAACTCCAGGTGACGGAGCGCTGCCGGAGGGAAAAGGGAGTCCCGGCAGCTGGAAAATTCCGGACATTGTTGTAATGTGTGCTGTCCAGTCCACAAGATGACATTTCCCAATTTGGGAAATAAAACCGTTTTGTAGAATTTTTAACACAGAATCCCAACAGTGCAGAAGGAGGCCATTCAACCCATCGGGTCTGTACCAACCCTCTGAATAAGGCCAACCCCCAGTAACCCCACCTAACCTGGACACTAATGGCAATTTAGCATGGCCAATCCACCTAACCTACACATCTTTGGACTGTGGGAGGAAACCGGAGCACCCGGAGGAAACCCACGCAGACACGGGGAGAACGTGCAGACTCCGCACAGACAGTGACCCAGCCGGGAATCGAACCTGGGACCCTGGAGCTGTGAGGCAGCAGTGCTCACCGCTGTGCCACCCTGGAGCTGTGAGGCAGTAGTGCTAATCACTGTGCCGCCCTGGCACTGTGAGGCAGTAGTGCTAACCACTGAGCCTCCCGCATTCAGGACAAGGTAACAGTTGGACATGGCAGCTGGTTGATTTGAAGTGTGTGTGAATTTGACGACTTTGCTAATGCTCACGCTGTGTCACTGACTCCAACCAGTGCCATGATTCTGTGAGCAACAAAGGACTGGTCCACTGAGAATTCCTGAATGCTTGGTCAGGAATGGGAATTCTAACCGGGGCAGCGGTGAAGATTGACTCCTGATCGCAGGTTTGTTCCACCTTCAAATTCCTGCCTGAATTCTCCCTGATGTGAGGAGACATGTCAGAGAAACAAGGCGGAGTCACACAGGACAAAGTTAAGTCAGGATGATTATTATGATAATTATGGCACCATTTGCCTCTGCCAACCGAGGGAGTGCTGCATTGTCAGAGGGTCAGTACTGAGGGAGTGCTGCACTGTCAGAGGGTCAGTACTGAGGGAGTGCTGCACTGTCAGAGGGTCAGTACTGAGGGTGTGCCGCACTGTCAGAGGGTCAGTACTGAGGGAGTGCCGCACTGTCAGAGGGTCAGTACTGAGGGAGTGCCGCACTGTCAGAGGGTCAGTACTGAGGGAGCACTGCATTGTCAGAGGGTCAGTACTGAGGGAGTGCTGCACTGTCAGAGGGTCAGTACTGAGGGAGTGCTGCACTGTCAGAGGGTCAGTACTGAGGGAGTGCTGCACTGTCAGAGGGTCAGTACTGAGGGAGCGCCGCACTGTCAGAGGGTCAGTACTGAGGGAGTGCTGCACTGTCAGAGGGTCAGTACTGAGGGAGTGCCGCACTGTCAGAGGGTCAGTACTGAGGGAGTGCTGCACTGTCAGAGGGTCAGTACTGAGGGAGTGCCGCACTGTCAGAGGGTCAGTACTGAGGGAGTGCTGCACTGTCAGAGGGTCAGTACTGAGGGAGTGCCGCACTGTCAGAGGGTCAGTACTGAGGGAGTGCTGCACTGTCAGAGGGTCAGTACTGAGGGAGTGCTGCACTGTCAGAGGGTCAGTACTGAGGGAGCGCCGCACTGTCAGAGGGTCAGTACTGAGGGAGTGCTGCACTGTCAGAGGGTCAGTACTGAGGGAGTGCCGCACTGTCAGAGGGTCAGTACTGAGGGAGTGCTGCACTGTCAGTGGGTCAGTACTGAGGGAGTGCCTGGGACCGTGGAACTGTGAAGCAATTGTGCTAACCCATTGTGCTGTACATTTGTGTATGTGTGAGAGTCGGCATGAGTGTGTGTGTATGTGTGTCACTGGAGCAGATTGGCTGCTTTCCTCTAGTTCCTTGTGTAACTTTAAAGGGGGAACCAGTTGTAACAAATGCAGACTCGTATCTTCGTGTTTAACAAGCTGATGTTACACAATCTAACCTGAGAACTCAATCATGTTTTCATATTGAATTGTATTGTCTGATATCATTTGAGTTTATGATTCATTAAGAGCACAAATGTCAGCTTCACAACTCCAGCCTTACAGCAACTCCAGCCTCACGGCAACTCCAGCCTTACAGCAACTCCAGCCTCACAGCAACTCCAGCCTCACAGCAACTCCTTACAGCAACTCCAGCCTCACGGCAACTCCAGCCTCACGGCAACTCCTTACAGCAACTCCAGCCTCACGGCAACTCCAGCCTCACGGCAACTCCAGCCTCACGGCAACTCCAGCCTCACGGCAACTCCAGCCTCACGGCAACTCCTTACAGCAACTCCAGCCTCACAGCAACTCCTTACAGCAACTCCAGCCTCACGGCAACTCCAGCCTCACGGCAACTCCTTACAGCAACTCCAGCCTCACAGCAACTCCTTACAGCAACTCCAGCCTCACAGCAACTCCAGCCTCACAGCCACTCCAGCCTCACAGCAACTCCAGCCTCACAGCCACTCCAGCCTCACAGCCACTCCAGCCTCACAGCCACTCCAGCCTCACAGCCACTCCAGCCTCACAGCCACTCCAGCCTCACAGCAACTCCTTACAGCAACTCCAGCCTCACAGTAACTCCAGCCTCACAGTAACTCCAGCCTCACAGCCACTCCAGCCTCACAGCAACTCCAGCCTCACAGCCACTCCAGCCTCACAGCCACTCCAGCCTCACGGCAACTCCAGCCTCACAGCCACTCCAGCCTCACAGCCACTCCAGCCTCACAGCCACTCCAGCCTCACAGCCACTCCAGCCTCACAGCCACTCCAGCCTCACAGCCACTCCAGCCTCACGGCAACTCCAGCCTCACGGCAACTCCAGCCTCACGGCAACTCCAGCCTCACAGCAACTCCTTACAGCAACTCCAGCCTCACGGCAACTCCAGCCTCACAGCAACTCCTTACAGCAACTCCAGCCTCACAGCCACTCCAGCCTCACGGCAACTCCAGCCTCACGGCCACTCCAGCCTCACAGCAACTCCAGCCTCACAGCAACTCCAGCCTCACAGCCACTCCAGCCTCACAGCAACTCCAGCCTCACAGCAACTCCAGCCTCACAGCCACTCCAGCCTCACGGCAACTCCAGCCTCACGGCAACTCCTCACAGCCACTCCAGCCTCACGGCCACTCCAGCCTCACGGCAACTCCAGCCTCACGGCAACTCCTCACAGCCACTCCAGCCTCACGGCAACTCCAGCCTCACGGCAACTCCAGCCTCACGGCAACTCCAGCCTCACGGCAACTCCAGCCTCACGGCAACTCCAGCCTCACGGCAACTCCAGCCTCACGGCAACTCCAGCCTCACAGCCACTCCAGCCTCACAGCCACTCCAGCCTCACGGCAACTCCAGCCTCACAGCAACTCCAGCCTCACGGCAACTCCAGCCTCACGGCAACTCCAGCCTCACGGCAACTCCAGCCTCACGGCCACTCCAGCCTCACGGCCACTCCAGCCTCACGGCAACTCCAGCCTCACGGCAACTCCAGCCTCACGGCAACTCCAGCCTCACGGCAACTCCAGCCTCACGGCAACTCCAGCCTCACGGCAACTCCAGCCTCACAGCCACTCCAGCCTCACAGCAACTCCAGCCTCACAGCCACTCCAGCCTCACAGCAACTCCAGCCTCACAGCAACTCCAGCCTCACGGCAACTCCTTACAGCAACTCCAGCCTCACAGCAACTCCAGCCTCACAGCCACTCCAGCCTCACAGCCACTCCAGCCTCACAGCCACTCCAGCCTCACAGCAACTCCAGCCTCACAGCAACTCCTTACAGCAACTCCAGCCTCACAGCCACTCCAGCCTCACAGCCACTCCAGCCTCACAGCCACTCCAGCCTCACAGCCACTCCAGCCTCACAGCCACTCCAGCCTCACAGCCACTCCAGCCTCACGGCAACTCCAGCCTCACGGCAACTCCAGCCTCACAGCAACTCCAGCCTCACAGCAACTCCAGCCTCACAGCAACTCCAGCCTCACAGCAACTCCAGCCTCACAGCCACTCCAGCCTCACAGCAACTCCTTACAGCAACTCCAGCCTCACAGCAACTCCAGCCTCACAGCAACTCCTTACAGCAACTCCAGCCTCACAGCAACTCCTTACAGCAACTCCAGCCTCACAGCAACTCCTTACAGCAACTCCAGCCTCACAGCAACTCCAGCCTCACAGCAACTCCAGCCTCACGGCAACTCCAGCCTCACGGCAACTCCAGCCTCACGGCAACTCCAGCCTCACAGCAACTCCAGCCTCACAGCAACTCCTTACAGCAACTCCAGCCTCACAGCAACTCCAGCCTCACAGCAACTCCAGCCTCACAGCAACTCCAGCCTCACAGCAACTCCAGCCTCACTACAACAAATAGCAGTTTACTCAAAACACCAGTTCTACTTTTGATCTGTACATTTACGCACACTAACCAGCAATTACTTTATTAACTATAAACAGCAGCCAAACACCATGTCCCATATCCTGGAGACATGAACAATGGCCTTTCCGTTCCCTCAGTCCTGCAGGTTTCACAAAGCATTCCTGTTGAACTGAACTGAAATCTGTTTTAACCTCTCTGCCAGGTCTGACAAATAGCCCAGGATATTGACCTAGACGGGACAGACAATGTGAACACTCAGAGCTACCAACTCTGTCCCTTTGACCAGATGCAGTACAGCTGCAGGAATTGTTCTGAGCTCCAATCACATCACTGATTTACTAGAAACACCTGCTGCAAAAGCTTTTTGTCTTATAGTCGTCAGAACAGACAGAAGAATACCAAATTTCAAAGGGAACAATTTATACTGCATGAGAAAGAGAGTGCTGATTGGTTAGCAAGTCAGCTCTGATTGTTTGAGGCATTGACGTGGCAAATGCACACGGAGCTAACGTCTCGCTTGCTTGTGTCTGCCAAGGACCCTGCATTGCGAATATATCAGCACCCTTTCCTCACACAATATAAATTGTTACTCCCTTTGAAATTTGGCAGTCTTGTATCTTCCCTGGTGAGTGCAAGATGAAAAACTTTGAAAGCACGTCTCTCTTTTAAGCAATATCAAGTTCTGCGTTTCCAAGCAATTGTTCAGTAGCATCTTCAGACATGGGTTAATCTTTAGATAATGTTTTTCTTTCGTTGCAGAATTGGTTGAAGACTTACGGGTACTTTCTGCCGAATGATCTCCGCACGTCCGCCTTGCGTTCTGCTCAGTCTATGCAAGCTGCTATTGCAGCAATGCAACGTTTCTACAGGATCCCAGTCACTGGAGTGCTGGACGAGACCACGGTCGAGTAAGTCTGACAGATTTCCTACCTGTCCAGCTCTGGAACGTTACACAACTGTATCATGTTCAGTCAGAATGAGCCATTGTGCCAGCCGTCCATTGGGGTTGGGTCATTTCACTGCCCCTCAATACAGAAAGCTGCCTCGTAAAGGTCAGAACATGGGAACCGGTCATTCGGCCCAATTCTGGCATCTACCCTCCAGGCGGTAATCCTAATGATATTTACCTGCCATGTAGACTTTTCTATTCTTCATCAATAGGCTGAATGGATCCTGGTGGCACAGTGGTTAGCACTGCTGCCTCACTGCACCGGGGACCCGGGTTCAATTCCGGCCTCGGGAGACTGTCTGTGTGGAGTCTGCACGTTCTCCCCGTGTCTGCGTGGGTTTCCTCCGGGTGCTCCGGTTTCCTCCCACTGTCCAAAGAAGTGCAGGTTAGGTGGATTGGCCATGCTAAAATTGCCCCTTAGCGTCCAAAGGTTAGGTGGGGTTATGGGGATAGAGTGGGGATGTGGGCCTAGGTAGAGTGTCCTTTCAGGGGGTCGGTGCAGATTCAATGGGCTGAATGGCCTCCTTTTGCACTGCAGGGATTCTATGATTCTTCCATACTGTAAATGTTAATGGATTTTTTATTTGAAAAGTTGTTGCAAAGATTGTGTGAACTTGTTATTCTGGTTAGAATACTTTCAGAAGTGGTAAATTGAGAACATTGGAGATAAGGTGATGGCAGTGAAGAAGAATTCTGTCTCAACATTAGGAAGTAAGGATATTCTTGGGTTAGTGTTATTTCCGTTAACAAAAAGGTAGAATTCTGGGTGGATTATCGGCTGTTACCTGGAGATGTGCCTGAGGGGGAGCTCGACAGGCTCTTCCAGAGCTGCAAAAACAATGAGTAATAATGTTGGGGCTCTTATTTTACCTTTTTAATAAGAGTCGATAGTCCGGTTGATTGGAGGTGTCAAAAATATGACTTTTTGCTAATTATTCACTGAATACACGTAAATAAGTACTGAATCAAAAGTTAGAAACAAAATATCAAACAATACATAAACAGGTCTAACACATGGCGAAAATCAAAAACCTTAAAGAAATTCCTTTAACACAAACAAACAAATAGATGATTCCAGAGTTCAGGAACAAACACCTCGACCACGAGGCCCTACTTTTAAAGGAATTCTTGTCTCTGGTTTAACCCCGCATTTACTCTTCTTGGCTTCTAATACTCAGCGAGTCCTCCTGGTTTGTTCAAATGAATGTCTGTTACTTAGAGGATGATTTGTTAATCAAACATTGGACATTACTTAAGATTGACTGGTGCATATCAAAACTAGCTCAGCGTCTGCGTTTGCAGTCTCTGGGAAATTTCTGGATACCTTTCACACGCGTTCCATGTTGCACAGTTCAACCCGGAGACTGTTGTAACTGATTAGTTGATTAGACCGAGAACATCCTTAGTGCTGAATGTATTGGAACACAATGGCTAATTCATTGTGTGAAACAATGACTGGATTCCTACAGTCAATACACTTTCAATAATTTTACCTCTTACCTACATGTATTCAACTAGCACCTTGGATTAAGTAGTCTAGGTGATAGTATGATCAGCACAGGAGGCCATTCAGCCCATTCTGTCTGTACGTCTTCTTTGAGAGAACAAACCCATTTGTTCCACACCCCCTGTTCTTTCCCCGTAGAATCTGCATCCTCTGCTCTTTCACATCATAACTCACTGTGCCACAAATATTCATGTTGCCTCTGATTCTTTTGCCAATGACATTAAATCCATGTCCTTCTGGTTACCAACATTCCTGTCAGAGTTTCTCCTCATTGTGGAATAGTGAGGCCTTGCATCAACTGTACAGAGACTTGGTTAGGCCGTACCTGGAGCACTGGGCTGGATTCTCCCTCCCTGCCCGCCGCAAGAACCCCACGAGCGAGCTGCGGGCAATGGAGAAGTCCATTAACCTCGGGCGGGATTCTCTGGCTGGCGGATCCCGCCCACTCGGTCAGCAGTTTTAGTCCCCCTTACCTCCGAAAGGATATTATTGTCATTGGGGGAGTTCAGTGAAGGATCAGCAGACTTGTTCCGGGGGCTGAAATCCCTCCCAGGACTGGAGGGACTGGGCCTGTATTCTCGAGAGTTTTGAAGAATTTGAGGTGATCTCACTGAAACTGACAAAATATTGAAAGGAATAGACAGAGTAGATGGGGGTAAGATGTTTCCCCGATTGGGCGTCTGGAACCAGAGGCTAAATTTCAAAATAAGGGGGGTACCGCCGAGGACCGAGATGAGGAGGAATGTCTTTACGCAGAGGGTGGTGAATCTGTGGAATTCATGACCCAGAGGCTGTGGAAGCTCAGTCACTGAGTGTGTTTAAAATAGAGATTGACAGATTTCTAAATACCAATCAGATAAAGGGGATGATATGGGGATGATCAGGCATGATGGTATTGAATGGCAGGACAGGCTCGATGGGCTGAATGGCCTCCTCCTGTTCCCAAGTTCCTGATGTTTAAGTTAATAAAGTAAGAGTCTCATGGCTTCGGCTGTGCTGTAGTCTTGTACATGTCTGTAAAGAGGCGTGTCTGTAAAGAGGCGTGTTCTTGTACATGTCTGTAAAGAACATAGAACATAGAACATAGAACGATACAGCGCAGTACAGGCCCTTCGGCCCTCGATGTTGCACCGACATGGAAAAAAAAACTAAAGTCCCTCTAACCTACACTATGCCCTTATCATCCATATGCTTATCCAATAAACTTTTAAATGCCCTCAATGTTGGCGAGTTCACTACTGTTGCAGGTAGGGCATTCCACGGCCTCACCACTCTTTGCGTAAAAAACCCACCTCTGACCTCTGTCCTATATCTATTACCCCTCAATTTAAGGCTATGTCCCCTCGTGCTAGCCACCCCCATCCGCGGGAGAAGGCTCTCGCTGTCCACCCTATCTAACCCTCTGATCATTTTGTATGCCTCTATTAAGTCACCTCTTAACCTTCTTCTCTCTAACGAAAACAACCTCAAGTCCATCAGCCTTTCCTCATAAGATTTTCCCTCCATACCAGGCAACATCCTGGTAAATCTCCTCTGCACCCGTTCCAAAGCTTCCACGTCCTTCCTATAATGAGGCGACCAGAACTGTACGCAATACTCCAAATGCGGCCGTACTAGAGTTTTGTACAACTGCAACATGACCTCATGGCTCCGGAACTCAATCCCTCTACCAATAAAGGCCAACACACCATAGGCCTTCTTCACAACCCTATCAACCTGGGTGGCAACTTTCAGGGATCTATGTACTTGGACACCGAGATCCCTCTGCTCATCCACACTACCAAGAATTTTACCATTAGCCAAATATTCCGCATTCCTGTTATTCTTTCCAAAGTGAATCACCTCACACTTCTCCACATTAAACTCCATTTGCCACCTCTCAGCCCAGCTCTGCAGCTTATCTATGTCCCTCTGCAACCTGCAACATCCTTCCGCACTGTCTACAACTCCACCGACTTTAGTGTCGTCTGCAAATTTACTCACCCATCCTTCTGCGCCCTCCTCTAGGTCATTTATAAAAATGACAAACAGCAACGGCCCCAGAACAGATCCTTGTGGTACGCCACTCGTAACTGAACTCCATTCTGAACATTTCCCATCAACTACCACTCTCTGTCTTCTTTCAACTAGCCAATTTCTGATCCACATCTCTAAATCACCCTCAATCCCCAGCCTCCGTATTTTCTGCAATAGCCGACCGTGGGGAACCTTATCAAACGCTTTACTGAAATCCATATACACCACATCAACTGCTATTCCCTCATCTACCTGTTCAGTCACCTTCTCAAAGAACTCGATAAGGTTTGTGAGGCATGACCTACCCTTCACAAAACCATGCTGACTATCCCTAATCATATTATTCCTATCTAGATGATTATAAATCGTATCTTTTATAATCCTCTCCAAGACCTTACCCACCACAGACGTTAGGCTCACCGGCCTATAGTTACCGGGGTTATCTCTACTCCCCTTCTTGAACAAAGGGACCACATTTGCTATCCTCCAGTCCTCTGGCACTATTCCTGTAGCCAATGATGACCTAAAAATCAAAGCCAAAGGCTCAGCAATCTCTTCCCTGGCTTCCCAGAGAATCCTAGGATAAATCCCATCCGGCCCCGGGGACTTATCTATTTTCACCTTGTCCAGAATTGCCAACACTTCTTCCCTACGCACCTCAATGCCATCTATTCTAATAGCCTGGGTCTCAGCATTCTCCTCCACAATATTATCTTTTTCCTGAGTGAATACTGACGAAAAGTATTCATTTAGTATCTCGCTTATCTCCTCAGCCTCCACACACAACTTCCCACCACTGTCCTTGACTGGCCCTACTCTTACCCTAGTCATTCTTTTATTCCTGACATACCTATAGAAAGCTTTTGGGTTTTCCTTGATCCTACCTGCCAAAGACTTCTCATGTCCCCTCCTTGCTCGTCTCAGCTCTCTCTTTAGATCCTTCCTCGCTTCCTTGTAACTATCAAGCGCCCCAACTGAAACTTCATGCCTCATCTTCACATAGGCCTCCTTCTTCCTCTTAACAAGAGATTCCACTTCTTTGGTAAACCACGGTTCCCTCGCTCGACCCCTTCCTCCCTGCCTGACTGGTACGTACTTATCAAGAACATGCAATAGCTGTTCCTTGAACAAGCTCCACATATCCAGTGTGCCCAACCCTTGCAGCCTACTTCTCCAACCAACACATCCTAAGTCATGTCTAATGGCATCATAATTGCCCTTCCCCCAGCTATAACTCTTGCCCTGCGGGGTATACTTATCCCTTTCCATCACTAACGTAAAGGTCACCGAATTGTGGTCACTGTTTCCAAAGTGCTCACCTACCTCCAGATCTAACACCTGGCCTGGTTCATTACCCAAAACCAAATCCAATGTGGCCTCGCCTCTTGTTGGCCTGTCAACATATTGTGTCAGGAAACCCTCCTGCACACATTGTACAAAGAACGACCCATCTAATGTACTCGAACTATATCTTTTCCAGTCAATATTTGGAAAGTTAAAGTCTCCCATAACAACTACCCTGTTACTTTCGCTCTTTTCCAGAATCATCTTCGCCATCCTTTCCTCTACATCCCTAGAACTATTAGGTGGCCTATAGAAAACTCCCAACAGGGTGACCTCTCCTTTCCTGTTTCTAACCTCAGCCCATACTACCTCAGAAGAAGAGTCCCCATCTAGCATCCTTTCCGCCACCGTAATACTGTCCTTGACTAGCAGCGCCACACCTCCCCCTCTTTTGCCCCCTTCTCTGAGCTTACTAAAACACCTAAACCCCGGAACCTGCAACAACCATTCCTGTCCCTGCTCTATCCATGTCTCTGAAATGGCCACAACGTCGAAGTCCCAGGTACCCACCCATGCTGCCAGTTCCCCTACCTTATTTCGTATACTCCTGGCATTGAAGTAGACACACTTCAAACCACCTACCTGAACACTGGCACCCTCCTGCGAAGTCAAATCTGTGTTCCTGACCTCTATACTCTCAATCTCCCGTACCCCAAAACTACAATCCAGGTTCCCATGCCCCTGCTGAATTAGTTTAAACCCCCTCAAAGAGCACTAACAAATCTCCCCCCCAGGATATTGGAGCCCCTCAGGTTCAGATGTAGACCATCCTGTCTATAGAGGTCCCACCTTCCCCAGAAAGAGCCCCAGTTATCCAGAAATCTGAATCCCTCCCGCCTGCACCATCCCTGTAGCCACGTGTTTAATTGCTCTCTCTCCCTATTCCTCATCTCACTATCACGTGGCACGGGCAACAACCCAGAGATAACAACTCTGTTTGTTCTCGCTCTGAGCTTCCATCCTAGCTCCCTAAAGGCCTGCCTGACATCCTTGTCCCCTTTCCTACCTATGTCGTTAGTGCCAATGTGGACTACGACTTGGGGCTGCTCCCCCTCCCCCTTAAGGACCCGGAAAACACGATCCGAGACATCACTTACCCTTGCACCTGGGAGGCAACATACCAAACGTGAGTCTCTCTCGCTCCCACAAAATCTCCTATCTGTGCCCCTGACTATTGAGTCCCCAATTACTAATGTTCTACTCCTTTGCCCCCTTTCCTTCTGAGCAACAGGGACAGACTCCGTGCCAGAGGCCCGTACACCATGGCTTACCCCTGGTAAGTCGTCCCCCCCACAAGTATCCAAAATGGTATACTTGTTACTCAGGGGAACGACCGCAGGGGGTCCCTGCACTGACTGCTTCTTCCCAGTCCCTCTTACAGTTACCCATCTATCTCCAGTCTTTGGTGTAACTACTTCCCTGAAGCTCCTATCTATGACCCCCTCTGCCTCCCGAATGATCCGAAGTTCATCCAGCTCAAGCTCCAGGTCCCTAACACGGTTTTTGAGGAGCTGGAGTTTGGTGCACTTCCCACAGATGAAATCAGCAGGGACACTGACGGCGTCCCTCACCTCAAACATTCTGCAGGAGGAGCATTGTACTGCCTTCCCTGACATCACCTCTAGATTTTTTTAAAAAAACAAGAAAAAGAAAAAGAAAGGAAGAGCTTACCTGATATTACCTCAAACCCTGCTCCCGCTGAAAGTTAAGCAAATTTAAAGGCACTCACTCACCTTCACGACAGGCCCCTGCTCCCGCTTCCCAACCACCGTGGGGTGGGGGGGTTGGTTAGAGGAGGAGGTAGGGTGGGAAACACTCATGAAGTGTTTCGGGTTTAACTGTCACTTGCCAACAGCCCTTCCACAAACCACCTTCAACTTAGGCTGACCGCACTGCACATATGCAAATTCCCCCAGAACAGCTGATCAGTAGCTTTGCTCTGCTGCCCTCTGCTGGATGCTTGCTTTCACTCAAACTCCTTGGGTCTCCTTCGCCGGTTCACCTTCAACTTAGGCTGACCGCACTGCACGTATGCAAATTATCCCAGAACAGCTGATCAGTAGCTTTGCTCTGCTGCCCTCTGCGTGTTCTTGTACATGATTGTAAAGAGGCGTGTTCTTGTACATAAGACCATAAGACCATAAGACATAGGAGCGGAAGTAAGGCCATTCGGCCCATCGAGTCCACTCCACCATTCAATCATGGTTGATTTCAACTCCATTTACCCGCTCTCTCCCCATAGCCCTTAATGCCTCGAGAAATCAAGAATTTATCAATTTCTGTCTTAAAGACACTCAATGTCCCGGCCTCCACCGCCCTCTGTGGCAATGAATTCCACAGATCTACCACTCTCTGGCTGAAGAAATTTCTCCTCATCTCTGTTCTAAAGTGACTCCCTTTTATTCTAAGGCTGTGCCCCCGCGTCCTAGTCTCCCCTGCTAATGGAAACAACTTCCCTACGTCCATCCTATCCAAGCCATTCATTATCTTGTAAGTTTCTATTAGATCTCCCCTCAACCTCCTAAACTCCAATGAATATAATCCCACGATCCTCAGACGTTCATCGTATGTTAGGCCTACCATTCCTGGGATCATCCGTGCGAATCTCCGCTGGACCCGCTCCAGTGCCAGTATGTCCTTCCTGAGGTGTGGGGCCCAAAATTGCTCACAGTATTCTAAATGGGGCCTAACTAGTGCTTTATAAAGCCTCAGAAGTACATCCCTGCTTTTATATTCCAAGCCTCTTGAGATAAATGACAACATTACATTTGCTTTCTTAATTACGGACTCAACCTGCAAGTTTACCTTTAGAGAATCCTGGACTAGGACTCCCAAGTCCCTTTGCACTTTAGCATTATGAATTTTGTCACCGTTTAGAAAATAGTCCATGCCTCTATACTTTTTTCCAAAGTGCAAGACCTCGCACTTGCCCACATTGAATTTCATCAGCCACTTCTTGGACCATTCTCCTAAACTGTCTAAATCTTTCTGCAGCCTCCCCACCTCCTCAATACTACCTGCCCCTCCACCTATCTTTGTATCATCGGCAAACTTGGCCAGAATGCCCCCAGTCCCGTCATCTAGATCGTTAATATATAAAGAGAACAGCTGTGGCCCCAACACTGAACCCTGCGGGACACCACTTGTCACCGGTTGCCATTCCGAAAAAGAACCTTTTATCCCAACTCTCTGCCTTCTGTCTGACAGCCAATCGTCAATCCATGTTAGTACCTTGCCTCGAATACCATGGGCCCTTATTTTACTCAGCAGTCTCCCGTGAGGCACCTTGTCAAAGGCCTTTTGGAAGTCAAGATAGATAACATCCATTGGCTCTCCTTGGTCTAACCTATTTGTTATCTCTTCAAAGAACTCTAACAGGTTTGTCAGGCACGACCTCCCCTTACTAAATCCATGCTGACTTGTCCTAATCCGACCCTGCACTTCCAAGAATTTAGAAATCTCATCCTTAATGATGGATTCTAGAATTTTGCCAACAACCGAGGTTAGGCTAATTGGCCTATAATTTTCCATCTTTTTTCTTGTTCCCTTCTTGAACAGGGGGGGTTACAACAGCGATTTTCCAATCCTCTGGGACTTTCCCTGATTCCAGTGACTTTTGAAAGATCATAACTAACGCCTCCACTATTTCTTCAGCTATCTCCTTTAGAACTCTAGGATGTAGCCCATCTGGGCCCGGAGATTTATCAATTTTCAGACCTTTTAGTTTCTCTAGCACTTTCTCCTTTGTGATGGCAACCATATTCAACTCTGCCCCCTGACTTTCCTGAATTGTTGGGATATTATGTCTGTAAAGAGGCGTGTTCTTGTACATGTCTGTAAAGAGGCGTGTCTGTAAAGAGGCGTGTTCTTGTACATGATTGTAAAGAGGCGTGTTCTTGTACATGATTGTGAAGAGGCGTGATCTTGTACATGTCTGTAAAGAGGCGTGTTCTTGTACATGATTATAAAGAGGTGTGTTCTTGTACATGTCTGTAAAGAGGCATGTTCTTGTACATGATTGTAAAGAGGCGTGTTCTTGTACATGTCTGTAAAGAGGCGTGTTCTTGTACATGTCTGTAAAGAGGCGTGTTCGTGTACATGATTGTAAAGAGGCGTGTTCTTGTACATGTCTGCAGAGGTGTGTTCTTCCAATAAACAAGTTACTTTTCAGACATCAATACCTCTGAACCCTTTCTCTAGCCAATCACAATCACAGCCAACAGCCAAGATGTCCGGTCCTGGGGTGAAATTCTCCGACCCCCAGCAGGGTCGGAGAATCACCTGGGGCCGCCTAAAATCCCGCCCCCGCCGTGGCAGAGATTCTCGGCCGCCCGGGAAGTGGCGGCGGCAGGAATCTCACCATTCCGATCGGAGAGGCCCCTGCGGTGATTCTCCGGCCCGGATGGGCTGAAGTCCCGCCGCTGGGAAGCCTCTCCCGCCGCCGAGGTTTGAACCACCTCTGGAACGGCGGGATCAGCGGCGCGAGCGGGCCTGGGGGGGGCGGGGGGCGATCGGACCCCGGGGAGGTGCCCCCAAGGTGGCCTGGCACGCGATTGGGGCCCCCCGCTCAGACTCCGGGCCAGTGCCCTGGCTGCACTATTTTCCCCCGCGGCCACCACGGCCTCCGCCATGGCGGAAGCGGAAGAGAAACCCACATCGCGCATGCGCTGACCGGCGAAAGCCTTTCGCCCAGCCCCGCTGCCGGGGGCACCGGTTTTTTGCGCCAGTCTTCTGGTGCCAACCGCTCCGGGGCGGGGCTGGCCCCCAAAGGTGCGGAGAATTCCCCACCTTTGGGGAGGCCCGACCCCTGAGAGGTTGGCACCACTCCCCTACGCCTGGACCCCCCGTCACGCTGGGTAGGCGAGAATCCCGCCCCTGATCAGCAGCAAAGAGGCAAATAAATAACAGCTTAAAAATGGTGCCTCATTGGGAGGTCACAGAGTTAGTTTTGCGTGTGTTTGTGAGTGAAAGCAGAGGGAGAGGCAGTTTCCCTCCACACCCAAAGAACATCAGTGAAGCTGCTGGGCTTTTCCAAAGCTTCTCCTTTCTCCAGGTGGAAGATTTCTTCAATTTCAGAACTGGCCACGATGGGAAATGAAACTGAACTCACAACCATAGAACATAGAACATAGAACGATACAGCGCAGTACAGGCCCTTCGGCCCTCGATGTTGCACCGACATGGAAAAAATCTAAAGGCCATCTAACCTACACTATGCCATTATCATCCATATGCTTATCCAATAAACTTTTAAATGCCCTCAATGTTGGCGAGGTCACTACTGTTGCAGGTAGGGCATTCCACGGCCTCACCACTCTTTGCGTGAAAAAGCCTACCTCTGACCTCTGTCCTATATCTATTACCCCTCAATTTAAGGCTATGTCCCCTCGTGCTAGCCACCTCCATCCGCGGGAGAAGGCTCTCGCTGTCCACCCTATCTAACCCTCTGATCATTTTGTATGCCTCTATTAAGTCACCTCTTAACCTTCTTCTCTCTAACGAAAACCTGATCAAATTCTTTGATGAAGTCACAGAGAAGCTTGAATGGGAGGGGGGGGGGGAGGGGGGAAAACTGAGGTTCATGTTGTGTTTATGGATTTTCAAAAGGTGTTTGATCAAAGTATCACATCATAAACGTGTTAGCAAAAGGGACAGTGGCAGTGTGGATATTAAACTGGCTGAGTGGCAGGAAGCAGAGAGAAATGGTGAATCAGACTGAGGGAGTGACCCTCAGGAGCTGGTGTTAGCACCGCTGCTGTTTCTGGTATGGATCAGTGACATAGAATTGGGAAAGAGGGATATCATTTCAAAGTTTGAAGATGATATGAAACCCCAAAATGTAGTAAATAGCGAGGAGGATAGCAACCGAGTTCAGGAGGCAGACAGACCTGTAAATGGGCAGATACGTAGCAGATGGAATTTAACAGTGAAGTGTGAAGTGATTCATTTTGCCAGGAAGAGGAGAGACTATACAATTTCAATGTTACCATTTTAAAGGGGGTGCACAAAGTACAAAGAACGATATAGCACAGGAACAGGCCCTTCGGCCCCCCAAGCCTGCGCCGATCACGTGTCCTATTTAGACCATCGCCTGTGTCCTTCTATACCCCGTCTGTTCATGTGCCTATCCAATCAGTCTTAAAGGTCGCTAACGTATCTGCCTCAACCAACTCACTCGGCACTGCATTCCAGGCCACCGCCCACTGTGTATAAAACCTCCCCAACACATCCCCACTGAACCTTCCCCCCTCACCTTCAACTTTAGCAATTTATTCAATCTCTCCTCATAGCTAATACCCTCCATACCAGGCAACATCCTGGTAAACCTTTTCTGTCTCTCTACAAAGCCTCCACGTCCTTCTGGTAGGGCAGTGAACAGAATTAGACACAGTTCCAACTGCGGCCAAACCAACGTTCTATATATCTGTAACATTATCTTCAACATTTTATACTCGATACCCCATCCGATGAAGGAGTATAAAAGTGCGGGTACTGGGTTACAGCGATAGGGTGGAGGGGTGGGTTAGGTAGCGTGATCTTTCCAAGGGCCGGTAAAAACTTGATGGGCCGAATGAACCCGTCCTCAGATCATTAGCCTGAACTTCTGGCTTAATAGCTGAGTGACACACCCTATCCCTATCATACCCTAAAATACCCTATCATACCCTATCCCTATCATACCCTATCCCTATCATACCCTATCCCTATCACACCCTATCCCTATCACACCCTATCCCTATCACACCCTATCCCTATCACACCCTATCCCTATCACACCCTATCCCTATCACACCCTATCCCTATCACACCCTATCCCTATCATACCCTATCCCTATCATACCCTATCCCTATCATACCCTATCCCTATCATACCCTATCCCTGTCACACCCTATCCCTGTCACACCCTATCCCTGTCACACCCTATCCCTGTCACACCCTATCCCTGTCACACCCTATCCCTGTCACACCCTATCCCTATCACACCCTATCCCTATCACACCCTATCCCTATCACACCCTATCCCTATCACACCCTATCCCTATCACACCCTCTGATACCCTATCATCTCCCCAGCCTCTGGGTTATGTATCAAGTATAATGTCAGTTGTATATAGAAGCAAATTACTGGACATTCTTAGCAGGTCTGACAGCCTGTGTGGAGAGATAACGGAACAAACGTTTCAAGCCTGGAATCAGCACGGCTTTGTCAAAGGGAGGTCATGTCTGACAAATCTGTTAGTGTTCTTTGAGGAGGTAACAAGGAAGTTAGACAAAGGAGAACCAGCTGACGTGATTTATTTAGATTTCCAGAAGTCCTTTGACAAGGTGTCGCATAGGAGACTGTTAAATAAGTTAAGAGCCCATGGTGTTCGGGGCAAGATCGTGGCATGGATAGAGGATTGGCTGACTGGCAGAAGGCAGAGAGTGGGGATAAAGGGGTCTTTTTCAGGATGGCAGCCGGTGACTAGTGGTGTGCCTCAGGGGTCTGTGCTGGGACCACAACTTTTCACAATATACATTAATGATCTGGAGGAAGGAACTGAAGGCACTGTTGCTAAGTTTGCAGATGATACAAAGATCTGTAGAGGGACAGGTAGTATTGAGGAAGCAAGGGGGCTTCAGAAGGATTTGGACAAGGTAGGAGAGCGGGCAATGAAGTGGCAGATGGAATACAATGTGGAAAAGTGTGAGGTTATGCACTTTGGAAGGAGGAATTTAGGCGTAGACTATTTTCTAAATGGGGAAATGCTCAGGAAATAAGAAGCACAAAGAGGCTTTCATTTCGCTTAGGGGCAGCACAGTTGCACAGTGGTTAGCAAAGTTCCTTCACAGCTCCAGTTTCCCAGGTTCGATTCCCGGCTTAGATCACTGTCTGTGCGGAGTCTGCACATTCTCCCTGTGTGTGCGTGGGTTTCCTCCGGGTGCTCCGGCTTCCTCCCACAGTCCAAACATATGCAGGTTAGGTGGATTGGCCATGATAAATTGCCCTTAGTATCCAAATGGTTAGATGGGGTTTCTGGGTTACGGGGAGTGGGTGGAGGCGTGGGCTTGGGTAGGGTGCTGTCTCCAAGAGCCAAATGGCCGCCTTCTGCACTGTAAAGTCTCTGAAATTCTATGACTTGGGAGTTCTTGTTCACGATTCTCTTAAGGTTAACGTGCAGGTTCAGTCGGCAGTTAGGAAGGCAAATGCAGTGTTAGCATTCATGTCGAGAGGGCTAGAATGAAGAGCAGGGATGTACCTGAGGCTGTATAAGCCTCTGGTCAGACCACATTTGGAGTATTGTGGGCAGTTTGGGCCCCGTATCTAAGGAAGGATGTGCTGGCCTTGGAAAGGATCCAGAGGAGGTTCACAAGAATGATCCCTGGAATGAAGAGCTTGTCGTATGAGGAACGGTTGAGGACTCTGGGTCTGTACTCGTTGGAGTTTAGAAGGATGAGGAGGGATCTTATTCAAACTTACAGGATACTGCGAGGCCTGGATAGAGTGGACGTGGAGAGGATGTTTCCACTTGTCGGAAAAACTAGAAGCAGAGGACACAATTTCAGACTAAAGTGATGATCCTTTAAAACAGAGATGAGGAGGAATTTCTTCAGCCAGAGGGTGGTGAATCTGTGGAACTCTTTGCCGCAAAAGGCTGTGGAGGCAAGTTCATTGGGTGTCTTTAAGACAGAGATAGATAGGTTCTTGATTAATAAGGGTATCAGGAGATTATGGGGAGAAGGCAGGAGAATGGGGATGAGAAAATATCAGCCATGATTGAATGGCGGAGCAGACTCAATGGGCCAAATGGCCTAATTCTGCTCCTATGTCTTATGAGCTTATGACTGTCAGATCTGGAAATAGGGTCATATTTATATTGTTGTGGGGGGGGGGGGGGCGTGGAGTAGTGGGGCTGGATAGAGAGCCAGCAAGAGGTGGAGATTAACAAAGATATCATGGACGGAAGGGTCAGGGTGGTGAGTGACTTGGAGGGGTACATAGAACATAGAACATACAGTGCAGAAGGAGGCCATTCGGCCCATGAAGTCTGCACCAACCCACTTAAGCCCTCACTTCCATCCTATCCCCGTAACCCAATAACCCCTACTGACCTTTTTGGACACTAAGAGCGCGGCAAATCCACCTAACCTGCACGACTTTGAGAGGAAACCGGAGCACCCGGAGGAAACCCACGCAGACACGGGGAGAACGTGCAGACTCCGCACAGACAGTGACCCAGTGGGGATTCGAACCTGGGACCCTGGCGCTGTGAAGCCACAGTCCTATCCAATTGTGCTACCGTGCTGCCCTGGTACCTCCAGGTGGTGGGGTTCCCAGGTATCTGCTGCTCTTATCCTTCTAGACAGTAGTGGTTGTGGGTTTGGAAGGTGCTGTGTAAGGAACCTTACTGAGTTACTGCAGAGCATCTTGTAGATGGTACACACGCCTGCCACTATTCATCGATGGGGATGGTTTGAATGTTTGTGGAAAGGAGCACAAGGAAGCGGGTCTGCTTTGTCCTGGGTGATCTGGATGATTTTGAGCTTTTTGAGTGTTGTTGGAGCTGATCCAGGGAAGTGCAGAGTATTCCATTACACTCCTGACTTGCATCTTGTAGATTGTACATCCACTGGTTCCCCCTTTATCCACAGCAAACGTGATTCCTTCAAAGAACTCCAATATGTTGGTTAAACGTGATTTCCCTTTCACTAAACCATGTTGACTCTGCCCGACTGTCTTGAATGTTTCCAAGTAGATGTTATAACATCATTAATAATGGCTTCTAACATTTTCCCTGTGACAGATGTTAAGCTAACTGGCCTGTAGTTTCCTGCTTTCTGTCTTCCTCCCTTTTTGATTAAAGGAGTTACATTTGCTATTTTCCAAACTCCTGGGATCTTCCTGAATCTAGGGAATTTTGGAAAATTAAAACCAATACATCAACATCTCATCAGCCACTTCTTTCAATACCTTAGGATGATGTCCATCCAGACCGGGGGATTTGTCCACCCACAGACCCAACAATTTACTCAGTACTACTTCCCTGGTCTTTGTCATTTTCCGGAGTTCCTCCCTTGCTTCCATTTCCTGATGTTCAGATGTTTCTGGGATGTTTCTTGTGTCCTCTATAGTGAAGACTGATCCAAAATATCTGTTTAATTCATCCTCCATAATTTACTTTCCATTATCAATACCCCAAACACACATTCTATCGGACCAATGCTCACTTTGATAACTCTTTTCTTATTTAAATCTCTGTAGATATTGCTGGCTCGCTTTCTCTCAAAGTCTAGCTTTTCCATCCTGAGAAATCTTTTTCTCATTCTCTGATGGTCTTTATATTCGTTCCAATTTTCAGACCTTCCCGTCGCTGTGTAAATTTAGGCGGAAGAATTCTCCATGGCCAGACGCTGAAACCGGGAACGCCGACCGGGCGGAGAATCGTCCTGACGGTCAAACCGAGGCACATGCCGATTTGACGCCGGGTCACGGTGCTCCGCCCCCTCCAAATCGGTATCATCGCGCCGCGTGCAGTTGCTACTATGTTTGCAAATGATTGTCGGGCCCACCCGTGATTGGCTGAGTTCCTGACGGCGCGATCCACGTCTGCCACAGAGAGAGAGAGAGAGAGAGAGAGAGGGTGTACGGACAGTGTCCAGCACTGCCATACTTCGCCAACAGCCGTGCCGCTGGACCAGGGGCTTCTGCCAGGGCTGGGGGGAATGGTGGGGGTGGCAAGGCTGTGGAGTCAGGGTGGGTGGGTACGCAGTCCAGCACAACCGGCGCCATCTGTTCAGGCGCGATGGGTGTGGGGGTGTAGGCGTACGCGCGTGCGTTCCCATCACGGACCCTGCGATTCTCCCACCGTTTTCTGCGAGTTCCACGAGTATTCCATGCGGCGCCAGTGCTAGCCCCTCACCGGTAGTGGAATTGGTGCGGGTGTGGTGCCAATTTTTCCATGGTGGATCACCGCGGATCCTCCATTGGCGTCAGCACTGAGATGCAGAAACGGAGAATCCAGCGCAAGCTGCTTGTTGAAGTTTATTACTGCTGTGCGTTAACACTTTACCTCCATCCACCTGGAGACCTGGTCGACAGAGTAGATCCTTTTGCAGACATTCCAATAGGGATCTGGACTAGGATCAGAAACTCGCTCTGGCCGAGTATGGAGCCATTCAGACCTGGCAGTGTGGAATCACAGAGCAGTGGATATTCTCGGCCACACGCTGCAGACTGTGTCTGTGTTCAGCGAGCAATTCTCACTTTGTGATGAATGTGTGACCTTGCTGATGTTTTAAAAATTCATTCATGTGATGTGGGCGTTGCTGACTCTGCCGCTATTTATTCCCATCTCCTACTTGCCTGTGAACTGAGAGACTAACAGAGGACAATTCACATATTCAATTCATAAAAATCTGGAATTAAAAACAGACCACATCATTGCTCGGCACAACATCGAGGGCCGAAGGGCCTGTTCTGTGCTGTACTGTTCTATAAATCAGGTGAGGACGGACAATTTCCTTCACAGAGGGAATCAGCGAACCAGGTGGGAATTTACGGCAATGATACGGCTTTAATTCCAGCTTTCTATTGAATTCAAATGTCACCATCTGGTCTCTGCATCACATCCCAGCGAGATTCCCGTCACATCCCAGCGAGATTCCCGTCACATCCCAGCGACATTCCCATCACATCCCAGCGAGATTCCCATCACATCCCAGCGAGATTCCCATCACATCCCAGCGAGATTCCCGTCACATCCCAGCGAGATTCCCGTCACATCCCAGCGAGATTCCCATCACATTCCAGCGAGATTCCCATCACATCCCAGCGAGATTCCTGTCACATCCCAGCGAGATTCCCATCATGCCCCAGCGAGATTCCCGTCACACCCCAGCGAGATTCCCGTCACACCCCAGCGAGATTCCCCTCACATCCCAGCGAGATTCCCATCACACCCCAGCGAGATTCCCGTCACACCCCAGCGAGATTCCCATCACATCCCAGCGAGATTCCCGTCACACCCCAGCGATATTCCCCTCACATCCCAGCGATATTCCCCTCACATCCCAGCGAGATTCCCATCACATCCCAGCGAGATTCCCGTCACATCCCAGCGAGATTCCCGTCACACCCCAGCGATATTCCCCTCACATCCCAGCGAGATTCCCGTCACATCCCAGCGAGATTCCCATCACACCGCAGCGAGATTCCCGTCACATCCCAGCGAGATTCCCATTGTGCCCCAGCGAGATTCCCATCACATCCCAGCGAGATTCCCATCACACCCCAGCGAGATTCCCATCACATCCCAGCGATATTCCCGTCACATCCCAGCGATATTCCCATCACATCCCAGCGATATTCCCATCACACCCCAGCGAGATTCCCGTCACACCCCAGCGATATTCCCGTCACATCCCAGCGAGATTCCCGTCACATCCCAGCGAGATTCCCATCATGCCCCAGCGAGATTCCTGTCACATCCCAGCGAGATTCCCATCACATCCCCAGCGAGATTCCCGTCACATCCCAGCGATATTCCCGTCACATCCCAGCGAGATTCCCGTCACATCCCAGCGAGATTCCCGTCACATCCCAGCGAGATTCCCATCACATCCCAGCGAGATTCCCATCATGCCCCAGCGAGATTCCTGTCACATCCCAGCGAGATTCCCGTCACACCGCAGCGAGATTCCCATTGTGCCCCAGCGAGATTCCCATCACATCCCAGCGAGATTCCCATCACATCCCAGCGAGATTCCCATCACACCCCAGCGAGATTCCCATCACACCCCAGCGAGATTCCCATCACACCCCAGCGAGATTCCCATCACATCCCAGCGATATTCCCGTCACATCCCAGCGATATTCCCATCACATCCCAGCGAGATTCCCGTCGTGTCGCAGCGAGATTCCCGTCACATCCCAGTGAGATTCCCGTCACATCCCAGCGAGATTCCCGTCACATCCCAGCGATATTCCCGTCACATCCCAGCGAGATTCCCGTCACATCCCAGCGAGATTCCCGTCACACCCCAGCGAGATTCCCAGCGAGATTCCTGTCACATCCCAGCGAGATTCCCGTCACACCCCAGCGAGATTCCCGTCACATCCCAGCGAGATTCCCATCACATCCCAGCGAGATTCCCATCACACCCCAGCGAGATTCCCGTTGTGCCGCAGGGATATTCCCGTCACATCCCAGCGAGATTCCCGTCACATCCCAGCGAGATTCCCGTCACACCCCAGCGAGATTCCCAGCGAGATTCCCGTCACATCCCAGCGAGATTCCCGTCACACCCCAGCGAGATTCCCGTCACACCCCAGCGAGATTCCCGTCACATCCCAGCGAGATTCCCATTGTGCCCCAGCGAGATTCCCATCACATCCCAGCGAGATTCCCGTCACATCCCAGCGATATTCCCGTCACATCCCAGCGAGATTCCCGTCACATCCCAGCGAGATTCCCGTCACACCCCAGCGAGATTCCCAGCGAGATTCCTGTCACATCCCAGCGAGATTCCCGTCACATCCCAGCGAGATTCCCGTCACACCCCAGCGAGATTCCCATCACATCCCAGCGAGATTCCCATCACATCCCAGCGAGATTCCGGTCACACCCCAGCGAGATTCCCATCACATCCCAGCGAGATTCCCATCACACCCCAGCGAGATTCCCGTCACATCCCAGCGAGATTCCCGTCACATCCCAGCGAGATTCCCGTCACATCCCAGCAATATTCCCGTCACATCCCAGCGAGATTCCCGTCACATCCCAGCGAGATTCCCGTCACACCCCAGCGAGATTCCCAGCGAGATTCCTGTCACATCCCAGCGAGATTCCCGTCACATCCCAGCGAGATTCCCGTCACACCCCAGCGAGATTCCCATCACATCCCAGCGAGATTCCCATCACATCCCAGCGAGATTCCCGACACACCCCAGCGAGATTCCCATCACATCCCAGCGAGATTCCCATCACACCCCAGCGAGATTCCCATCACACCCCAGCGAGATTCCCATCACACCCCAGCGAGATTCCTGTCACATCCCAGCGATATTCCCGTCGTGCCGCAGCGAGATTCCCGTCACACCCCAGCGATATTCCCGTCACATCCCAGCGATATTCCCGTCACACCCCAGCAAGATTCCCGTCACACCCCAGCGAGATTCCCGTCACATCCCAGCGAGATTCCCGTCGTGCCGCAGCGAGATTCCCGTCACACCCCAGCGATATTCCCGTCACATCCCAGCGAGATTCCCGTCACACCCCAGCGAGATTCCCGTCACATCCCAGCGAGATTCCCGTCACATCCCAGCGAGATTCCCGTCACACCCCAGCGAGATTCCCGTCACACCCCAGCGAGATTCCCATCGCGCCCCAGCGAGATTCCCGTCACATCCCAGCGATATTCCCTGTCACGCCCCAGCGAGATTCCCGTCACATCCCAGCGAGATTCCAGTCACACCCCAGCGAGATTCCCCATCCTAGCCTCTCCTTTGCAGAAACTCTGCTTGTTTTGAAATGTTTCTAATTCCCAGTGTATATTTTCCTGACCATTCGATTGGGATATTGTTCTCAGAAAACCACCCAGACTGAGGTTATGCCAAGCAGCAAACGATTCAAGCAAAATCTGAAGAATGTTGTTACTAATTTTAATTGTTCTTATAATTGTATCTGCCAAAAGCTACGGTTGACATTGAGTTTTGAGAATGCTGTATTCTTCGAGAGCTTCGTCAAACTGTCGTTCCCCCTCACCCCGGGACAGTTTGGTTGAGTCAGACACAGACCGGTGTGAAACGACTCGCTGGTTTTGGGAACGGGATACATTCAGGAATGCCATCCAGTCGGCAGATTGACGGGAGAGAAATCTCTCTCCTTGGCCAAGTCGCCGAGTTGGATTTGGTTTGTGACTGGGTGCGAGATCTTCCTCAGTGAAATTACACACAGCTTTAGCATTTCTCAGTGTTGTCCTGTCTTCAATCTCCCACACCCCTCAATAGTTTTGGGAAACCTTTTTGAAATCAGACCCCGATTCTTGCTCGTGGATCTTCCCAGTCTTATGATTGAGGTGAGGTTCGTTCAGAAGGGAGAATTCTTTGAAGTATATTTAATGAAATGAAAAATGAAATGAATGAAAATCGCTTATTGTCATAAGAAGACTTCAATAAAGTTACTGTGAAAAGCCCCTAGTCGCCACATTCCGGCACCTGTTCGGGGAGGCTGGTACAGCTGGCCTGCCTTGGTCTGCTTTAAAAGCCAGCGATTTAGCCCTGTGCTAAACAGCCCCGGTATATGTTCCTGTTTGTGCTTCCCGTATCTGTTTATTGGACCATCACTTGTGATGTACCTTTGACCCGGAACTTCATTCTTCCTGGGCCATATAACGGGATTGTCGATGGCTTCAGGCATTGTTTAATGCCCAGGGGTCTGATTAGATATTAGGTATTAGTTATTACATAAAGCTATGGGGGCTAAAGGGATCAAACGATATGGGGGAAAGGCAGGATCAGGGTATTGAACTTGATCAGCCATGATCAGGATGAATGGCGGAGCAGGCTGGAAGGGCTGAATGGCCTCCTCGTGCCCTTATTTTCTATGTATGTCAGCCATTAGCTCAGTAACGGGTTCAGAGAGAATGGCTGGGATTCTCCAATAATTGGGTGAAAAAATCCGGGGTGATTCTTCGTTTTTAAGGGGCTTCCCGGAGGGCCCTGGAGTGTGCCGTGCACCCTGCCCTCCCATAGGACGGCCCCACCTCAGCTGCAACGCCGAGCTCCTTCCGGGTGGAACCATACAATAACCATGCCGGCGGGAACTCGGCCGGTCGACCGCGGAGAATCACCACGGGGGCCTCTTTCATCGGTCCCGACCAGCACCGCGTCGACCACGTGTGCGCGGCTGACGGCGATTCTCCGGAGAATCACACAAAGGCGTCGCAGGTCCGATGCCCCATTCTCCACCCCCGGGCCGGGCGCGATTGCAGCACGGAGGCTGGGAGAATCCCGGCCATAGATTTTTGAACAATAACTGGTTTATTGATTAACGTAACTATTTACAGATATACAGACTTACAGCTGTTACTGAGCCTAACTAGGCTCTTCGTCATGTGACTCTCCGATAGCCTCCTGTGGGTGGTATGTTTGTCCAGCCTCACCCACCAACTCGGTCAGCCCTCAACACCCGGTTTAGCTCCCTGGGCTGGACAGCTGCTTTGTGATGCAGAGTGAGGCCAGAGCGTGGGTTCAATTCCCGTATCGGCTGAGGTTATTCATGAAGGTTCCACCTTCTCAACCTTGCCCCTCGCCTGAGGTGTGGGTGACCCTCAGGTTAAATCACCACCAGTCAGCTCCCCCCCCCCCCCCCCCCCCCCCCCCCCCAAAGGGGAAAGCAACCTATGGTCATCTGGGACGAAGGCGACTTTACTGACTATGAATAACACCTCCAACCCTACCAGTGACATGCACATCCCAAAATCAAATAAAAAGATATCTGAACAGGAATGGATGGTGTTCAGAATTTTCAGACGGTGAACAGGAGAGAAATCCGAAACAACATTAAAAGACTTTGAGGCCCTTTTCTCAACCCCACAATGTCCAGAGTGCTTTCCAATCAATGGCGTATTTTTGTGTCGTCACTAATAATGTAGGAGACTTTAAAAGGTATATGATAAAAGTGGAGGCTGGAAACCCATCTTATTAAGGCAGCACGGTAGCACAGTGGTTAGCACAGTTGCTTCATAGTTCCAAGGTCCCAGGTTCGATTCCCCGCTGGGTAACTGTCTGTGCGGAGTCTGCACGTTCTCCCCGTGTCTGCGTGGGTTTCCTCCGGGTGCTCCGGTTTCCTCTCACAGTCCAAAGATGTGCGGGTTAGGTGGATTGGCCATGCTAAATTGCCCTTAGTGTCCAAAAAGGTTAGGTGGGGTTACTGGGTAATGGGGATAGGGTGGAAGTGGGGGCTCTTTCTTAGGGGCGGTGCAGACTCGATGGGCCGAATGGCCTCCTTCTGCACTGTAAATTCTATGATTCTAACAGTGTTCCATCTGTGAGCACTTCCTGTGCCACAGAACCTTGCTTCCTGTTGTAGAGATTTGTCTGTTGGAGGAATCTTTGTCCAGAGGAAGAGACAAAGGGTGAAGATAGAAAGAAATGGGGTTTTATTGCCATCTAAAGATGAAAGGGTGATTGAAGGAAGGTTTCTCTGTGGGGAAGGGTGGGGGAGAGGAGGGGAGGGGGATTCTCTGTGGGGGGAGGGGGGTTTCTCTCAGGGGGAGGGGAGGGGGGGGGATCTGGTTATGGGGAAGCCCCTGCATCAATCGCAGGAAGCCCGCGGGAGCAAGAAAACGAGTGGAAGGAAAGCGCGATCGAACCCTCACTGGAACTCCCAGTTTCATGGACAATTCTGTGTTGATTCTCTTTGTTACTATTAGGTGGATGAAGAAGCCTCGATGTGGAGTCCCTGATCACCCCCGGGTCACTCGCAGGCAGAGGAGGAAACGATATGCATTAACAGGCCAGAAATGGAGACAGAAACACATTACATACAGGTACCGTCCATCACAGCTCAGCACTGTTCACAGGCTTGCTGCATCTTAATGCTAAAGCTGATGTGGTCAGATGATTGGGGTATTATCTCCCAGGTGATGAGGATGTGAATAGAGGGATTCAGACCCCGGAAGTGCAGAAGATTTCAGACGGGTACCATGGTCGGCTCTGGCTTGAAGGCCGAAGGGCCTAATCCTGTGCTGTACTGAGCTTTGTTCTTTGTCTATATCAAGGAGATGTTCTTGTTCCTGATCATTCAGTTAGTTTTACTGTGACACAGACAAAGGAGTGAATTCTCTGTTTGGGAGACGATGAACAGGATTCTCCATCCGGGGACTCCCGGAATGCGTTCCTCCGATGGGATGGGGAAGTGGATATTGGGGAAAAATCACCTGTGGTGCGTCGCCCCCTCCCCTTCCGTGCTGGTGGCATGAACTAGGTCCACGATGCACCCTCCCGTGACTCTCTGGTCCCCGTGGCTGGGAATCACGTGAACGCAGATCACTGGCGGTTTCTACCAGTGTGGTCCTGGCATTGTGCACCAAGGGAGCAATCATTGCCCCTTTGGCCACCACGAGGTTCACTACGGCAGGGCCACACTGGTCGGGACCATCTGAGCCCGTCCAAGGGCCGCCCCTACAACAATCTTCTGCCTCACCCCCCAGGGATCCTTGTAATAGAGCCCCACACAGGGGCCCCTGTGATAGGGTGACCCCCATTGGGACCCCTGGTAAGACAGATAGGTGCAGTGAAATCACAGCCTTGAGTGTTGGGAATGCACTTAGTGCTTGGAATACACTTACCTCTCTTTTTGATGTGGGCAATGTTTGCAAACGTTGGGCTTTCACAACTACGGCCACTGATCCATTAAGGGAGATGAATGAATCAAGACCCATTTTCATTCATAGAATCGTAGAATTTATTGTACAGAAGGAGGCCATTCGCCCATCGAGTCTGCTAACGCCCTTGGAAAGAGCACCCTACTTATGCCCATGCCTCCACCCCATCCCCATTCCGGAGGCTGTGGTGGGGGGTCCGAAGGGGCCCCTTGAGTGCAGGAATTAAGGTGAATATGGCCTCGGTGGGCGTCAGTGACCAAGGCTAGATGAAATGACACAGTTAGCATTTGATAGCCGGGTCACAGCACTGAGGAAGACCCCACCATGCACACCCATAACAGGACTTTTATGTGCATTAAATCGCACCCTATGTTTTATGTTTTGCAAACACAGGCTGACTGGGTATGGTCTACACATTGTCTATTGTAAACACTGGAAGGGATATGTTGCTAGGTATGATCCACCAGTCCATGGGGTGTATGACATACATACCGAGCATCTGCTCGGGAAATAAAGGCAGTTTTAAGGGATTTGTATTGTAAACTTTAAACTATACTTTTTTCTAAAGTGGGTTTAATTTAATGTTTGAGTCTGGAAGGGTAAAACCTATAGTTAGATTAATGCTGGACAAAAGGTGTTTGTATGTGTAGCGGTTGGTTTCAAGTCCAACTGTGTTTCTATTGTGCTTAGAGAGGCCAACAGCATGAAGAGTAAATAAACCAGCAGCGGTTGCTTAGCAACTGGGGCCTTGTAAGGTAGAGATGTTTTAGTTTAGCTAATTTGATTGCAGTTAGATATAGTTAGTGAGGGAGAGGGCAGCTCTCACAGCTCTGCTGGAAGCAGTTGGCTTTAGATGGTTAAAGAGGCAACAACATTCTCGGCCTTGCTAGAAGAAAAGCCATACTAAGACCATGGATGCCAGAAATCTAATGGCCAGCTAGTTAAAGAAATTTTAAAAATGAAGTTAATGGAGCAGAGGAAAGTCACAGAGAATTGAAAAAGCATTGGATTGTGAAAGGTCAGAAAGATATCTGTAGTAGTGATAAGGTTTGTGAGAAATTACTACAGTTTGGGAGACATTATTTGAAATAATTGTGGAAACGTGAAGGGAGAGAAAGGTGTAAAACCTGAAAGAGAAAACTTGATAGAAGCAGCGGAGGGAAAGCATAATTGAAAAGAAGGTTTGAAAGTGTGACTTCTAAAGCGGAATTTGAAATCACTGGCTTGGGAGCCATAGTTCAGGGAGACAGGATAGCTCGCAGTATATTGACCAGAAACTGAACTGGACTAGCTTTATTGATACTGTGGCTACCAGAGCAGGTCAAAGGTTAGGAAATCTGCAGAGAGTAACTCACCACCTGACCCCCCAAAGCCTGTCCACCATCTACAAGGCACAAGTCAGGAGTGTGATGGAATATTCTCCACTTGCCTGGGTGGGTGCAGCTCCAAAAACACTCAAGAAGCTCAAAACCATCCAGGACAAAGTAGCCGCTTGATTGGCATCTCATCCACAAGCATCTACTCCCTCCACCACCGAAAAACAGTGGCAGCCGTGTGTACCATCTACAAGATGCACTGCAGTTAGTCACCAAGGTTCCTTAGACAAGGGACTGCAGCGGTTGAAGAAGGCAGCTCACCACCTCCTTCTGAAGGGCAACAAGGAATGGGCAATGAATGCTGGGGCCTAACCAACGACGTCCACATCCCGTAAATGAATTTAAAAAGCAATATCCGATCAAATCAAAACATGAAAGGACTTTGCGTCCCTCAGACCATACGCAGTGTAGGGCTAAGCGTTAATAAGTAAAGCTATTACTAACCTGTTCATCTCATCTTATATAGGACTGTGTCTCACTTTAATATTATCAATCCCGCTGCAGCCCATGAGATGTAGGTACACCCACAGTGCTGCTAGGGAGGGATTTCCAGGATTTTTACCCAGTGACAGTGAAGGAACGGCTGATATATTTCCACGGGTGTTCCTCCAGCTCAGGGACTGCAGCAGTTCAACAAGGCAGCTCACCATCATTTCTCAAGGCCAATTCGTGATGGGTAATAAATAGTCAACTTCAGCCGTTTCTTGATATTAAGTGGAGTGAATTGAATTGGCTGAAGACTGATTTCTGTGATGCTGGGGCCCACATGAGATGTACAAGTTGGACCATCCACTCGGCACCTCTGGCTGAAGGTTGTTGCGAATGCCTCACCTTATCTTTGGGCTGTGCTGGGCTCCTCCATCATTGAGGAGGGGGACATTTGTGGAGCCTCCTCCTCAGTGAGTTGTTTAATTGTTAGTTCTGGATTTGCTGTTAATATTACTGAACCAGTTCAGTCACTCAGTTAGCTGGGGTTTATGTGCATGCCATTCTGTTAGGTCACGTTATCAATCTGGTTTTGAAAAATCATCTTTTCAAGTTCTGGAGTTGCACAGACACATTGACTATAGTGTGTTGATGTGCCCCATGGGCACATTGACTATAGTGTGTTGATGTGCCGCATGGACACATTGACTATAGTGTGTTGATGTGCCCCATGGACACATTGACTATAGTGTGTTGGTGTGTCCCATGGGCACATTGACTATAGTGTGTTGATTTGCCCCGTGGACACATTGACTATAGTGTGTTGATGTGCCCCGTAGACACATTGACTATAGTGTGTTGATGTGTCCCATGGGCACATTGACTATAGTGTGTTGATGTGTCCCATGGGCACATTGACTATAGTGTGTTGATGTGCCCCGTAGACACATTGACTATAGTGTGTTGGTGTGCCGCATGGACACATTGACTATAGTGTGTTGGTGTGCCCTGTGAGCACATTGGCTATAGTGTGTTGATGTGCCCTGTGAGCACATTGACTATAGTGTGTTGATGTGCCCTCTGGACACATTGACTATAGTGTGTTGATGTGCCCCGTGGACACATTGACTATAGTGTGTTGATGTGCCCTCTGGACACATTGACTATAGTGTGTTGATGTGCCCTCTGGACACATTGACTATAGTGTGTTGATGTGTCCCATGGGCACATTGACTATAGTGTGTTGATGTGCCCCATGGACACACTGACTATAGTGTGTTGATGTGCCCCATGGACACATTGACTATAGTGTGTTGATGTGCCCCATGGACACATTGACTATAGTGTGTTGATGTGCCCCGTGGACACATTGACTATAGTGTGTTGGTGTGCCCAGTGAGCACATTGACTATAGTGTGTTGATGTGCCCCATGGACACATTGACTATAGTGTGTTGATGTGCCCCGTGGACACATTGACTATAGTGTGTTGATGTGCCCTCTGGACACATTGGCTATAGTGTGTTGATGTGCCCCATTGACTATAGTGTGTTGATGTGCCCTCTGGACATATTGACTATAGTGTGTTGATGTGCCCCGTGAGCACATTGTCTATAGTGTGTTGATGTGCCCCCTGAACACATTGACTATAGTGTGTTGATGTGCCCTCTGGACACATTGACTATAGTGTGTTGATGTGCCCCATGGACACATTGACTATAGTGTGTTGATGTGCCCCATGGACACATTGACTATAGTGTGTTGATGTGCCCCGTGGACACATTGACTATAGTGTGTTGATGTGCCCTCTGGACACATTGACTATAGTGTGTTGATGTGCCCCATGGACACATTGACTATAGTGTGTTGATGTGTCCCGTGGACACATTGACTATAGTGTGTTGGTGTGCCCTCTGGACACATTGACTATAGTGTGTTGATGTGCCCCATGGACACATTGACTATAGTGTGTTGATGTGTCCCATGGGCACATTGACTAGAGTGTGTTGATGTGCCCCATGGACACATTGACTATAGTGTGTTGATGTGCCCCGTGGACACATTGACTATAGTGTGTTGATGTGCCCCATGGACACATTGACTATAGTGTGTTGATGTGCCCCATGGACACATTGACTATAGTGTGTTGATGTGCCCCATGGACACATTGACTATAGTGTGTTGATGTGCCCCGTGGACACATTGACTATAGTGTGTTGATGTGCCCCATGGACACATTGACTATAGTGTGTTGATGTGCCCCGTGGACACATTGACTATAGTGTGTTGATGTGCCCCGTGGACACATTGACTATAGTGTGTTGATGTGCCCCATGGACACATTGACTATAGTGTGTTGATGTGCCCTGTGGACACATTGACTATAGTGTGTTGATGTGCCCCGTGGACACATTGACTATAGTGTGTTGATGTGTCCCATGGACACATTGACTATAGTGTGTTGATGTGCCCCATGGACACATTGACTATAGTGTGTTGGTGTGCCCTCTGGACACATTGACTATAGTGTGTTGATGTGCCCCATGGACACATTGACTATAGTGTGTTGGTGTGCCCTCTGGACACATGACTATAGTGTGTTGATGTGCCCTCTGGTCACATTGACTATAGTGTGTTGATGTGCCCTCTGGACACATTGACTATAGTGTGTTGATGTGCCCCATGGACACATTGACTATAGTGTGTTGATGTGTCCCGTGGACACATTGACTATAGTGTGTTGGTGTGCCCTCTGGACACATTGACTATAGTGTGTTGATGTGCCCCATGGACACATTGACTATAGTGTGTTGATGTGTCCCATGGGCACATTGACTAGAGTGTGTTGATGTGCCCCATGGACACATTGACTATAGTGTGTTGATGTGCCCCGTGGACACATTGACTATAGTGTGTTGATGTGCCCCGTGGACACGTTGACTATAGTGTGTTGATGTGCCCCGTGGACACATTGACTATAGTGTGTTGATGTGCCCCATGGACACATTGACTATAGTGTGTTGATGTGCCCAGTGAGCACATTGACTATAGTGTGTTGATGTGCCCCGTGAGCACATTGACTATAGTGTGTTGATGTGCCCCATGGACACATTGACTATAGTGTGTTGATGTGTCCCATGGACACATTGACTATAGTGTGTTGATGTGCCCCGTGGACACGTTGACTATAGTGTGTTGATGTGCCCCGTGGACACATTGACTATAGTGTGTTGATGTGCCCCATGGACACATTGACTATAGTGTGTTGATGTGCCCCATGGACACATTGACTATAGTGTGTTGATGTGCCCCGTGAGCACATTGACTATAGTGTGTTGGTGTGCCCTCTGGACACATTGACTATAGTGTGTTGATGTGCCCCATGGACACATTGACTATAGTGTGTTGATGTGCCCCATGGACACATTGACTATAGTGTGTTGATGTGCCCCATGGACACATTGACTATAGTGTGTTGATGTGCCCCGTGGACACATTGACTATAGTGTGTTGATGTGCCCCATGGACACATTGACTATAGTGTGTTGATGTGCCCAGTGAGCACATTGACTATAGTGTGTTGGTGTGCCCTCTGGACACATTGACTATAGTGTGTTGATGTGCCCCATGGACACATTGACTATAGTGTGTTGATGTGCCCCATGGACACATTGACTATAGTGTGTTGATGTGCCCCATGGACACATTGACTATAGTGTGTTGATGTGCCCCATGGACACATTGACTATAGTGTGTTGATGTGCTCTCTGGACACATTGACTATAGTGTGTTGATGTGCCCCATGGACACATTGACTATAGTGTGTTGATGTACCCCATGGACACATTGACTATAGTGTGTTGATGTGCTCTCTGGACACATTGACTATAGTGTGTTGATGTGCCCCGTAGACACATTGACTATAGTGTGTTGATGTGTCCCATGGACACATTGACTATAGTGTGTTGATGTGCCCCGTAGACACATTGACTATAGTGTGTTGATGTGTCCCATGGACACATTGACTATAGTGTCTTGATGTGCCCTCTGGACACATTGACTATAGTGTGTTGATGTGTCCCATGGACACATTGACTATAGTGTGTTGATGTGCCCCATGGACACATTGACTATAGTGTGTTGATGTGCCCCATGGACACATTGACTATAGTGTGTTGATGTGCCCCATGGACACATTGACTATAGTGTGTTGATGTTCCCCGTGGACACATTGACTATAGTGTGTTGATGTGCACCATGGACACATTGACTATAGTGTGTTGATGTTCCCCGTGAGCACACTGACTATAGTGTATTGATGTGCCCCATGGACACATTGACTATAGTGTGTTGATGTTCCCCGTGGACACATTGACTATAGTGTGTTGATGTTCCCCGTGGACACATTGACTATAGTGTGTTGATGTGCCCCATGGACACATTGGCTATAGTGTGTTGGTGTGCCCCGTGGACACATTGACTATAGTGTGTTGATGTTCCCCGTGAGCACACTGACTATAGTGTGTTGATGTGCCCCATGGACACATTGACTATAGTGTGTTGATGTTCCCCGTGGACACATTGACTATAGTGTGTTGATGTGCCGCATGGACACATTGACTATAGTGTGTTGATGTGCCCCGTAGACACATTGACTATAGTGTGTTGATGTGCCCCATGGACACATTGACTATAGTGTGTTGATGTGCCCTGTGGACACATTGACTATAGTGTGTTGATGTGCCCTGTGGACACATTGACTATAGTGTGTTGATGTGCCCCACGGACACATTGACTATAGTGTGTTGATGTGCCCTGTGGACACATTGACTATAGTGTGTTGATGTGCTCTCTGGACACATTGACTATAGTGTGTTGATGTGCCCTGTGGACACATTGACTATAGTGTGTTGATGTGCCCTGTGGACACATTGACTATAGTGTGTTGGTGTGCCCTCTGGACACATTGACTATAGTGTGTTGATGTGCCCCATGGACACATTGACTATAGTGTGTTGATGTGCCCCATGGACACATTGACTATAGTGTGTTGGTGTGCCCCATGGACACATTGACTATAGTGTGTTGATGTGCCCCGTGGACACATTGACTATAGTGTGTTGATGTGCCCCATGGACACATTGACTATAGTGTGTTGATGTGCCCTGTGGACACATTGACTATAGTGTGTTGATGTGCTCTCTGGACACATTGACTATAGTGTGTTGGTGTGCCCTCTGGACACATTGACTATAGTGTGTTGATGTTCCCCGTGGACACATTGACTATAGTGTGTTGATGTGCCCTCTGGACACATTGACTATAGTGTGTTGGTGTGCCCCATGGACACATTGACTATAGTGTGTTGGTGTGCCCCATGGACACATTGACTATAGTGTGTTGGTGTGCCCCGTGGACACATTGACTATAGTGTGTTGATGTGCCCTGTGGACACATTGACTATAGTGTGTTGATGTGCCCCATGGACACATTGACTATAGTGTGTTGATGTGCCCCGTGGACACATTGACTATAGTGTGTTGATGTGCCCCGTGGACACATTGACTATAGTGTGTTGATGTGCCCATGGACACATTGACTATAGTGTGTTGATGTGCCCTGTGGACACATTGACTATAGTGTGTTGATGTGCCCCGTGGACACATTGACTATAGTGTGTTGATGTGCCCCATGGACACATTGACTATAGTGTGTTGATGTGCCCCGTGGACACATTGACTATAGTGTGTTGATGTGCCCATGGACACATTGCCTATAGTGTGTTGATGTGCCCCATGGACACATTGACTATAGTGTGTTGATGTGCCCCGTGAGCACATTGACTATAGTGTGTTGATGTGCCCCGTGGACACATTGACTATAGTGTGTTGATGTGCCCTGTGGACACATTGACTATAGTGTGTTGATGTGCCCTCTGGACACATTGACTATAGTGTGTTGGTGTGCCCCATGGACACATTGACTATAGTGTGTTGATGTGCCCCATGGACACATTGACTATAGTGTGTTGATGTGCCCTCTGGACACATTGACTATAGTGTGTTGATGTGCCCCATGGACACATTGGCTATTGTGTGTTGATGTTCCCCGTGGACACATTGACTATAGTGTGTTGATGTGCCCCGTAGACACATTGACTATAGTGTGTTGATGTGTCCCATGGACACATTGACTATAGTGTGTTGGTGTGCCCTGTGGACACATTGACTATAGTGTGTTGGTGTGCCCTCTGGACACATTGACTATGGTGTGTTGATGTGCCCCATGGACACATTGACTATAGTGTGTTGATGTGCCCCGTGAGCACATTGACTATAGTGTGTTGATGTGCCCCGTGGACACATTGACTATAGTGTGTTGATGTGCCCTGTGGACACATTGACTATAGTGTGTTGATGTGCCCTCTGGACACATTGACTATAGTGTGTTGGTGTGCCCCATGGACACATTGACTATAGTGTGTTGATGTGCCCCATGGACACATTGACTATAGTGTGTTGATGTGCCCTCTGGACACATTGACTATAGTGTGTTGATGTGCCCCATGGACACATTGGCTATTGTGTGTTGATGTTCCCCGTGGACACATTGACTATAGTGTGTTGATGTGCCCCGTAGACACATTGACTATAGTGTGTTGATGTGTCCCATGGACACATTGACTATAGTGTGTTGGTGTGCCCTGTGGACACATTGACTATAGTGTGTTGGTGTGCCCTCTGGACACATTGACTATAGTGTGTTGATGTGCCCCGTAGACACATTGACTATAGTGTGTTGATGTGCCCTGTGGACACATTGACTATAGTGTGTTGATGTGCCCCATGGACACATTGACTATAGTGTGTTGATGTGCCCCATGGACACATTGACTATAGTGTGTTGATGTGCCCCGTAGACACATTGACTATAGTGTGTTGATGTGCCCTCTGGACACATTGACTATAGTGTGTTGATGTGCCCCATGGACACATTGACTATAGTGTGTTGATGTGCCCCGGTGACACATTGTCTGAACTGTACCGTCAGTTCTTTATGATGCAATAAGCAAATACCATTCTCCCATCAAGGTCAGTTTGCAGCTGAATCATCATTGAATACATTAGTCCCTGTGGCCCCGCGATATAGTTAAAGACGCCTTTAGACAAACTCTGCCAGGACCAGATAGGTGCTGGCACGAGCCAAGAATAACACCTGGATTTATATAGCAAACTTAACGCATTAAAATGTTTCACAGGAACTTCCTAAAGTCAGATTTGACACCTCATAAGGCAATATTAGGATAGGACAGGTGATAAAATGCTTGGTCAGGAACATCTTGGAGAAGAAGAGAGAGACGGGAGGTTTCGGGTGGAATTTCCAGAGCCTGGGAGCAGGAGGCTGAACACATAGTCACAGTGCAGTGATTAAAATTCTAGATGCTCGAGACGCCAGACTGAGATAAGAAAAGTCATCTCGGAGGTTGTAAGGCTGGAGGAGGTGACAAAGAGAGGGGAGTGATATTGACTGGAGGAGATGACAAAGATAGAGAGGGGAGTGATATTGACTGGAGGAGATGACAAAGAGAGAGGGGAGTGATATTGACTGGAGGAGATGACAAAGATAGAGAGGGGAGTGATATTGACTGGAGGAGATGACAAAGAGAGAGGGGAGTGATATTGACTGGAGGAGATGACAAAGATAGAGAGGGGAGTGATATTGACTGGAGGAGATGACAAAGAGAGAGGGGAGTGATATTGACTGGAGGAGATGACAAAGATAGAGAGGGGAGCGGTATTGACTGGAGGAGATGACAAAGATAGAGAGGGGAGTGGTCATGTTGGGTTTTGAAAACAAGGGTAGGATTTTTAAATTTGAGACTATTTGGGTTATGTATGAAGAGGTCTTGGTGTCAGTTAGGACATGGGCAGCAACATGTTTGATAAGCTCAGGTTTTCAGAGGGAAGAATGTGAAGAGTGTGTTTGAATAGTCGCGTCTCGAGGTAATAAAGGCATGGATGAGGGCTTCAGCAGTCAATGAGCTGAGACGAGTGGAGTCCAGCGATGTTACATATTGACACATAGAAGACCCCAAGGGGGCTTGACAGGGTGGGTCCTGGGAGAATGATTCCCCGTGTGGGGAAATCTGGAAGTAGGAGGCAGGATTTAAAAATAAGGCGGTTTCCCATTTAAGATGAAGAGGAATTTCTTCTCTCAGAGAGCAATCAATGCTGTTCAGCATTGCTGAACTCCACACTCAGCAACCAGTTCAGCCAAGGTCTTGTTGATTGGTGAACAGGCTGAAGGGGCTGAATGGCCACCGGCTCCTATTTTGTTCAAATGTTCGTTGAAAATAGGTGAATCTTAGTAACGGAGTTGATATGGGGTCAGAAGCCAATCTCAGACTTACATAGGATGGTGGCACAGTGGTTAGCACAGCTGCCTCACATCGCCGGGGTGGCACAGTGGTTAGCACTGCTGCCTCACATCGCCGGGGTGGCACAGTGGTTAGCACTGCTGCCTCACATCGCCGGGGTGGCACAGTGGTTAGCACTGCTGCCTCACAACGCCAGGGTGGCATAGTGGTTAGCACTGTTGCCTCACAGCAACATGGTGGCACAGTGGTTAGCACTGCTGCCTCACAGCGACATGGTGGCACAGTGGTTAGCACTGCTGCCTCACAACGCCAGGGTGGCACAGTGGTTAGCACTGCTGCCTCACCGTGTCAGGTTGGCACAGTGGTTTGCACTGCTGCCTCACAGAGACAGCACTGCTGCCTCACAGCGCCAGAGTGGCACAGTGGTTAGCACTGCTGCCTCACAGCGCCAGGGTCCTGGGTTCAATTCTGGCCTTGGGTCACTGTCTGTGTGGAGTTTGCACTTTCTCCCTGTGCCTGCGTGCGTTTCCTCCGGGTGCTCCGGTTTCCTCCCCAAGATGTGCGGGTTAGGTGGGGATAGGGTGGGGGAATGAACCTAGTTATGGTGCCCTTTCAGAGGGTCGGTGCAGGCTTGATGGGTCAAATGGCCTCCTTCTGTACTGTGAGGATTCTATGGACATTGGAGTTTGAAACAGTCTGGTTGAGCCTCTGATCAGGGAGAGGGGTGGATTCAGTAACAAGGGAATGGTTTTTGTGGCAAAGTCTGACAACAATGTGGCCAAAGGACACAGACACGCTGAGGTCAGTGAGCTTCAAGAGAAACCCATCTTCGGGCTGGAGTTAGATGAGGTAGAGGAAGATGGCAGTGATTGGCAGAGGCTCCAGACTGGAGGTCCGGCCTGTTGATGAGTGCCAGGAAATGGCCAGCTGACTGAGGGAACCTTCCCACCTCCCTGTGCCTCAACCTCAGCAACATTATCACCCACAGCACAACAGGACCAGTCCTGCTGGCCAGTCAACTCCTTGGACACTGCAACATGCCCCTCCCATGCTCCCCATCACTCCTTCCCCGCCCCACAGTCTGGCATAGTGGTTAGCATTGCTGCCTCACGGCGCCGAGGTCCCAGGTTCGATCCCGGCTCTGGGTCACTGTCCATGTGGAGTTTGCACATTCTCCCCATGTCTGCGTGGGTCTCACCCCCACAACCCAAAGATGTGCAGGTTAGGTGGATTGGCCACGCTAAATTGCCCTGAATTGGAAAAATAAAGAATTGGATACTCTAAATTTAAAAGAAAAAATGGTGGGGAAAAGACCATGGGTTTTGATGAGCACTGTTTCATTATCAATCCGATAACTGGGCCAAATGCAAAATT